>NC_053025.1:133373996-133587704 GCF_003073215.2 Triticum urartu | reverse complement strand
AATGAATTGCTCGCGCGTTTTCCACCACCACCATCGGCTGCACCTAACGCACCTCTACAACAACAACAACAATGTCGCCTTCCAAATCAAGTGGGACGAGCACAGCACGTTCCCATTGACCCTGGGAAAAATTCTGGTGCCGCTGTTGATGCTTCTGTA
The DNA here is from genome assembly GCF_003073215.2 of Triticum urartu. Taxonomy (NCBI): domain Eukaryota; kingdom Viridiplantae; phylum Streptophyta; class Magnoliopsida; order Poales; family Poaceae; genus Triticum; species Triticum urartu. The sequence continues at coordinate 133,587,545 of NC_053025.1, read as the reverse complement.
GCTCCTGCTGCTACTGCAGAGGTGGCGGACCATTATGAGGATGAGGTTTATCAAAATCAGAACTACGTGCAACCACAAGCACCACCACCACCAGGTCGTCCTCAGGTATATCATCGCAATGGTAGGGCTGCAGCACCACCTGAGGTACGAGATCATGACCTTTTTCCTAAACTGAAGTTGAATATTCCACCATTTGAGGGTAGATATGTTCCTAATATATATCTTACTTGGGAGTTAGAAACTGAACAACGTTTTACATGTTTACAATATCCCGAGGAGAGACGTGTTCCTGCTGTTGTTTGTGCTTTCACTAGTTTTGCATGTGTTTGGTGGTCTGAACAGTGTAGATTATATCCTATTCCAACTACTTGGGCTACTTTGAAAACTTCTATGCATACTCGTTGGGTTCCACCATATTATCAACGTGAATTACTTCAAAAATTGCAGCATTTAAAACAAGGAAAAAATTATGTAGAAGAATATTATCAGGAATTACAAACTGGCATGATTAGATGTGGTATTGTTGAGGAGAATGAAGCTATGCTTGCACATTTTATGGGTGGATTAAATAGATAGATTCAGACCATTCTAGAGTATAAGGAGTATAATAATATCACTCGTTTATTCCATCTTGCTTGTAAAGCTAAACGTGAAGTGCAGGATCAACATGCATTGGCGAGAACTAACTTTCCTGCAAGTCGATCTTCATCATGGACACCACGTGCATCCTCTACTTCCACTGCACTAGCACCTCCATCAGGTGCCACTTCCAGCCGTGATACAAGAAAGCAGGCACAACCACCACTATCTGCCAAGAGCACACCTGCCGGGCCTATGCAGAGCTCCTCTTCTTCCATCGCATCAACAGGGCACACACATGATATTATTTGTCGTCGTTGTAAGGGAAGAGGACATTTTGCGAGAGAATGCAAATCTCATCGTGTGATGATTGCTACTGATGATGGTGGGTGACTATGATGAGGAGACTTTGGCTCTTATTACACATGAAGAACACGGTGGAGATGATTCTGATCATGAGATGCAATACATGGCTGCTGAAGATGCTGACAGGTATGAATGTTTAGTTGCTCAACGTGTTTTGAGTGTGCAGGTTACACAAGCTGAGCAAAATCAGAGGCATAATTTGTTCCATATAAAGGGAATAGTGAAGGAACATTCTGTTCGCGTCATCGTAGATGGAGGGAGCTGCAACAACTTGGCTAGCATGGAGATGGTGGAGAAGCTATCTCTCACTACAAGACCACATCCACATCCTTACTACATCCAATGGTTCAACAACAGCGGCAAGGTTAAGGTAACACGTATTGTTCATGTGCATTTTAGTATCTCTACATATGCTGATTATGTTGATTGTGATGTGGTACCTATGCAAGCATGTTCCTTATTACTTGGTAGAAAATGGCAATTTGATAAAAATTCTATACACCATGGTAGAAACAATCAGTATACTCTTGTTCATAAGGACAAAAATATTACTTTGCTTCCTATGACTCCTGATTCCATTTTGAAAGATGGTATTAATAGAGCTAATAAAGCAAAAACAGGAGCAAAATAAGAGTGAAAAATCATATTGTGGCAAAAGAATTTGAGCAACAAATGAAGCCTAATAATAAACCATCTAGTGGTGCTTCTGAAATTAAATTGAAAAGTGCATGTTTACTTGCCACCAAATCTGATATTGATGATTTAGATCTTAGCAAATCTGTTTGCTATGCTTTTGTGTGCAAAGAGGCATTATTTTCATTCGAGGACGTGCCTTCCTCTTTGCCTCCCGCTGTCACTAATATTTTGCTGGAGTTCGCTGACGTCTTTCCACAAGACGTGCCACCGGGATTACCACCTATTCGAGGGATTGAGCATCAAATTGACTTAATTCCTGGTGCATAATTACCCAACCATGCACCATACCGTACCAATCCAGAGGAGACAAAGGAGATTATGCGTCAAGTACAAGAGCTGCTCGACAAAGGTTATATACGTGAATTCCTTAGTCCTTGTGTTGTTCCTATCATTTTAGTGCCGAAAAAGGATGGTACGTCATGTATGTGCATTGATTGTAGAGGCATTAATAATATTACTATTCGTTATCATCATCCTATTCCTAGGCTAGATGATATGCTTGATGAATTGAGTGGCTCTACAATATTCTCCAAAGTTGATTTGCGTAGTGGATACCATCAAATTTGTATGAAATTGGGGGATGAATGGAAAACAACATTTAAAACTAAGTTTGGATTATATGAGTGTTTAGTAATGCCTTTTGGGTTACCTAATGCACCTAGTACTTTCATGAGATTAATGAACGAAGTTTTACGTGCTTTCATTGGATGATTTGTGGTAGTTTACTTTGATGACATATTGATTTATAGCAAATCTTTGGAGGAACATTTGGAACATTTACGTGTTGTTTTTATTGCTCTACGTGATGCACGTTTGTTTGGTAACCTTGGAAAGTGCACCTTTTGCACCAACCAAGTATCTTTTCTTGGCTATGTTGTTACTCCACAGGGAATTGAAGTTGATAAAGCCAAGATTGAAGCTATTGAGAGTTGGCCGCAACCCAAAACGGTCACACAAGTGAGGAGTTTTCTTGGCCTCGCTGGATTCTATAGGCGTTTTGTGAGAGATTTCAGCACCATTGCTGCACCTCTCAATGAGCTTACAAAGAAGGATGTACCTTTTGTTTGGGGTACCGCACAGGAAGAAGCCTTCACGGTATTGAAAGATAAGTTGACACATGCTCCTTTACTCCAACTTTCTGGTTTTAATAAGACTTTTGAGCTTGAATGTGATGCTAGTGGAATTGGATTAGGAGGTGTGTTATTACAAGATGGCAAACATATTGCATACTTTTCTGAAAAATTGAGTGGGCCTAGTCTGAATTATTCTACTTATGATAAAGAAGTATATGCTCTTGTTCGGACTTTAGAAACATGGCAACATTATTTATGGCCCAAAGAATTTGTTATACATCCTGATCATGAATCGTTAAAACATATTAAAAGTCAAGCTAAACTAAATCGTAGACATGCTAAATGGTTTGAATTCATTGAGACTTTCCCTTATGTCATTAAACACAAGAAGGGTAAAGAAAATGTTGTTGCTGATGCTTTGTCTCGTCGCTATACTATGCTTTCACAACTTGACTTCAAAATATTTGGTTTGGAGACCATCAAAGATCAATATGTGCATGATGCTGATTTTAAAGATGTAATGCAGAATTTAAAGAAGGAAGAAGGTGGAACAAGTTTGTCGTTAATGATGGATTTGTGTTCCGTGCTAACAAGCTATGCATTCCAGCTAGCTCCGTTCCTCTTTTGTTGTTGCAGGAGGCGCATGGAGGAGGATTAATGGGACACTTTGGCATGAAGAAGACGGAGGACATACTTTCTACACATTTCTTTTGGCTAAAGATGAGACTAGATGTTGAGTGTTTTGTTGCTCGCTGCACTACATGTCAAAAAGCTAAGTCACAACTCAATCCTTATGGTTTATATATGCCTTTGCCTGTACCTAGTATTCCTTGGGAGGATATATCTATGGACTTTGTTTTAGGTTTACCTCGAACAAAGAAGGGGGGATAGCATATTTGTTGTCATGGATAAATTTTCGAAAACGGCGCACTTTATACCATGTCATAAAAGCGATGATGTTGTTAATGTTGCTGATTTATTCTTTCGTGAAATTATTCGCTTGCATGGTGTGCCAAATACTATTGTTTCAGATCGTGATACTAAATTTCTTGGCCACTTTTGGAGATGTTTATGGGCTAAGTTGGGGACTAAAGTGCTTTTTAGTACTACTTGTCACCCCCAAACTGATGGACAAACTAAAGTAGTCAATAGAACATTGTCTACTATGCTTAGGGCTGTTTTGAAGAATAATAAGAAAATGTGGGAAGAATGCTTGCCTCATATTGAATTTGCTTATAATCGTTCATTGCATTCTACTACTAAGATGTGCCCTTTTGAAATTGTGTATGGTTTCCTACCTCGTGCACCTATTGATTTGTTGCCTCTTCCATCTTCGGAGAAGGTTAATTTTGATGCTAAAGAACGTGCTGAATTGATTTTAAAAATGCATTAGTTAACTAAGGAAAACATTGAGTGTATGAATGCTAAATATAAACTTGCTGGAGATAAGGGTAGAAAACATGTTGTGTTTGCACCTGGAGATCTTGTTCGGTTACATTTGCGTAAGGATAGATTTCCTAATTTGCGCAAATCAAAGCTAATGCCACGTGCTGATGATCCTTTTAAGGTGTTAGAGAAAATAAATGATAATGCATATAAACTTGAGCTGCCTGCAGATTTTGGGGTTAGTCCCACTTTTAACATTGCAGATTTGAAGCCTTATTTGGGTGAGGAAGATGAGCTTCCGTCGAGGACGACTTCATTTAAAGAAGGGGAGGATGATGAGGACATCAATACCATTGTTACACCCACAACCCCTACTGCTACACATACTGGACCAATTACTAGAGCTCGCGCACTCCAATTGAATTACCAGGTACTTTCGTTTCTTGGTAATGATTCTAATGTTCATGAGAATATGATGCTGCCTAAATTTGATACATTTGTTTTGCTTACAAATGAAGGGCCTAGCATGGAAAAGAGGGATGAACACTTGAGCAAGACCAAGCATGGAAATGATGGCATGCGCAAGGGGAGAACAGAGTTACAAGTGATGATTTCAGGACTTTGAAGCCACCATAAGGAGTGCATGAAGCCTTGGACGAAATATACAAGATGCCACTTCATAAATTTCGTCTAGAGCCTATTCTAGGTGTTGCGTCACCTTATTATTGGGCCAGGCCCATGTATTTTTGAAATACTTAAGTATAGGTTGTTTTTAGAGTCCGTATGTGTGGCGAAACAAGAGTTAGGGTTGGTTTTGGACCCCTCCTCCAAGGGCCACGAAATCCCCCCCTCATCCTCCATATATACAGCTCTTAGGGCGTCGTTTAGACTTTGGGTTTTGTTTAGATTAAAGTTCACCATAGCTACAACTTCGCGTACTTCATTTGTGTTCAATGACCAGACAAAGGCGTCACAGAACCCCACCTTGATCAATAAAGCTTTCCTCTTATATTCGCAATATCCAGATTGCAATCTCAGTTTCTTGCTTGTTTATCATCTGCCTGCAGGAAATAGACCTTCGTGGTCAGGTTGATCGTGCTCCAGCGTGGTCAATAACCCTCGGAAGTTGGTTTAGCGATTGCTAAGGCGCGACGTCTTCGCATGTTCGTAGTCGTCAAAGTCAACTCTCACAGAAAACAATATCTATCCCATCGAAACATCGGGACACCTTCGCCTCTATCACCAACACGATTGAAATGAATCGGTCCCTGGCTCGGAAGTTCTAATAAAAACAAAAAGGAAAAGGAATTGTTCGCTCGCGCGAAAGTTTTCAAATCAAAAAATAAAATGAAAAAGGAATTGTTCGCTCGTGCGGAGCACACGGTGCTCGGTCGCATAAATGACGCCCTCTCCGCTCACCTAAGCAAAGGCAACCTGCCCCCACAACGCCGCCGCCTGCGACGAAGACGGGGGAGCCAAGCACCTTCTCGCCGCCACCTTCCACTGCTAATCTCACCACCCCTCCTGCATCCCGTTTACCGCCACCGACGAAGCCCAAGCTCGTCGGCGCTACCTTCTGCCTTCTCGCGGATCCTGGGACGGCCGAGCCGTCGGGCTACACTGCGGCGGGCAATTAGTTGGTTCTCCTCTCCCATCGTTGGGGGGCATCCTTCCGAGGCGCAGTGGAGCAATCGACGGGAGCCCTTGCGGTAATTGCTCGGATTCAAATTCTAGATCTTTTTGGAGTTTCTACGGCAACAATCCTCGCTGGATCCGGACTCCCTTCTTCTAATCGGATCACAGGTGAGGCCTCGGCTCGACTGGATATAAAGTGCAGCCAGCCCTCGGTGTGCTTCTTCTCATCAGATTAGATACAAGCCAAGTCCAATTGGTTTGCCGCTGAAGCAACTCTTCTCCAACAAGACCTGCTTTTGCAATTGCTCCAATGGAGGTCTTAGCGTAGCCAGGATAACGAGCTTTGCACATTTTGGCCTGAAGACGTCGGAGCCAAGCACCTTCTCGCGGCCACCTTCCACTGCTAATCTCACCACCCCTCCTGCATGTTGGAAATATGAGCAATTTACCGAATGTTTTTATTAACAGAAATACTAGATAAAGCATGACTAGTATAGCAGTGATAAAACAAGTCATGCAATTTGACAAAGAGAAGGTAAATAGCATCTTCAAATATGAACTGTAACTAAACACATCTAGAGCAGACAGTATAGCAAGTTGCATATATGAAACAGAGTCTAACATATCTAGGGTAAACATTAGAACAAGGAACTGTAGCAGGGCCTCTAATAGAAAGAGGAAGAACACGTACTGGACACGGGCAGCAGAAGCGCTAGACTTGGGGTCGGTGTCCTTGCCAGCCATGTCGTCGAGTAGGTTGTCAACGTCAGGAAAGAAGTCGTCGTCAGAGTCCGGGGCGTCTGTGAAGAAGAAGTCAGTAGTCGCGCTGAGCGCTTCCCAAAAACCTTATCACCCTTCTCCCGTACAGGACTCAAAGAGGTGGAGTTTCAGAGGCCTACTGTCCTGACCTGTGGTGCACGCCGCAAGTCGGGATGGGGAAGATCGTAGCAGCAGCGTAGTGCTCAGGAACTTTGTGGCGAGAGGAAGAGGATCTTCTGGTGCGTATCTCTGAGAGGAGCGACCTCCCTTTTATAGGCACAAGAGAAGGAGGCGAGAGGCTGCGCCGGGAGCTGAAGGGAATGAGGGAGACAAAACGAACAGGCAGCAGGCGAAGAGGTGCGCCGTTCGTATTCAATCTCCACTACAGAAAAACGTTTCAGCTTCCGCATGATACCCGTCATGCGTGGCAAAAATTTAGACATTGGCTTGGCTCATTCCCGCAACCCGTGGCGCGTCGTGACGAGGCGAGGCGTGGTGAGGTGGGCGGCGGAAGAGGAGTGCGCATGGATGTCTCTCTTGTTCTCATCCTCATACATGTGGAGAAAGAGCCTCCCTTATAAAGAGGTCCAACTCCCTCTAAACTAGCAATGTGGGCCTAAACTTTAGTTCCACCTCTTGCCTTGCATGAATGGACTGTGTGGGCCTCTAGGATTTATTAGGAATTTCTGAAACTGTTATTGGGCTAGGCCCAAAATAGACAAAATTCCAGCAATCTCCCACCAGACCCCAGAGGCACACAAAATTTGCCTTTGGTTCCAAAACACTGTTTTATATACCGGTACTGCAGTAGAGACTATTAAGTTGAACTTCCACCTAGAACTCTATGCTACACTAGTAAGCAACTTGAACAGTGGACTGGGCCTTGAACTGCAAGTTTTCTGCGAATCTAGCTTCACATAAAGCCTTGACCAATACGTGGCTACCGTGGGTCTTCCCTACGGGTGGAGTTTATGCGTCATACTCCGAGACCTTTCATGAGTTTACTAGAGAGAACCCTACTCTCATAGATTGCGACGTTTAACAATCAGACTCATATAGGTGCATTCTTCAAAAGATGTTCTGCAGGACAACATCTCTGCTTCAGTGAGCCACTTAGATCACATTAAGATATACATCAACCTGCCATGAAGATTAGGAGAGTATTGCATCTTCATGGATTGGTATTGTTAACAGTAAGGATACTCTCCTCTCAGTTGACCAACAGCTTGTCTTCCACATCTAGTTCACGGGATCTTCGATCACATAGACTAGGTTACCACTGTGAACAACTCATATTGTGGGTCCCATACCCAGCTCCCTCAATGCATTATCTATCACATTACGTGATAGACCCTTAGTGAAAGGATCTGCCAGATTTTTAGACATTTGGATATAATCCAATGCAATAACTCCGGAGTTTCTCATTTTCCTGACAGACTTTAACCTTCTCTAAATGTGTCTTGATGACTTCATGTTATCCTTTGAGATGCTCACTTTCATTATTACAGTTTGATTGTCGCGGTTCATAAGGATACCCAGTATAGGTTTCTCAACAACCGACAAGTCATTCAAGAGCTGGCGAAGCCAATCTGCTTCGACCGTAGCTGTATCTAGTGCTGTGAGTTCTGCTTCCATTGTTGATCTCGTTAAGATGGTCTGCATGTAAGACTTCCAAGAAACAGCGCCACCTCCATTAGTGAATACATATCCGTTCGTGGCCTTTATCTCATCAGCATCTGAGATCTAGTTTGAGTCACTATACCCTTCAAGCACCATTGGGTGCCCCATCTAGTGAATTCCATAATTCGCAGTGCCTTTCAAATAACGCAAAACTCTCTCTAGAGCTTTCCAATGCACATCTCCTGGTTTTGAGACAAACCGACTCAGTTTGCTAATAGCAAAAGATATGTCAGGTCTTGTAGCACTGTCTAAGTACATAAGCGAGCCAATAATCTGAGAATATTTCAATTGATCTCTAGAAATTCTTCGATTCTTTTGAAGTAACACACTCGCATCATATGGTGTTGGAGAGGGCTTGCAGTCACTATAGCCAAAGCGACTCAAGATCTTTTCCACATAGTGAGATTGAAGCAATGTAATCCCACCATCATTGTCTCTCAACAACTTGATGTTCAGAATGACATAAGCCACTACTAAATCCTTCATCTCAAAGCAGCGAGATAGGAAATCCTTGACCTCCTTAATAACATTCAGATTTGTTCCGAAAATCAGTATGTCATCAACATACAAGCAAAGGATAACTCCCTCGCCCCCACCATGGCGATAGTACACACATTTGTCAGCTTCATTTACAACAAAGCCTGTAGCTGTTAAAGTTCTTTCAAACTTCTCATGCCGCTGTTTGGGTGCTTGCTTGAGTCCATACAAAGACTTCAGGAACTTGCACACTTTTCCTTCCTGGCCATCTAGTACAAACCCATCTGGTTGTTCCATATAAATTTCCTCGTCCAACTCTCCATTTAGGAAAGCAGTCTTAACATCCATTTGATGAACGAGAAGACCATGTGAGGCAGCTAGTGAAAGTAGAACTCGAATAGTGGTCAGTCGAGCCACAGGTGAGTAAGTATCAAAGAAGTCTTCCCCTTCCTTTTGGGTATAACCCTTAGCCACGAGCCGAGCTTTGTACTTTTCAATAGTACCATCAGGCCTAAGCTTCTTATTGAATACCCATTTGCATCCTATAGGTTTGCAACCATAAGGACGTTCAGTTATATCCCAAGTTTCATTCAACAAGATGGAATCCATCTCGCTACGAACTGCTTCCTTCCAGTAGTCAGCATCTTCAGATGCATAGGCCTCTGAAATAGAACTGGGAGTGTCATCTATGAGATACACAAGAAAATCATCACCAAAGGACTTTGCAGTCCTCTGTCTCTTGCTCCTAGTAGGAACTTTATTGTTCTCCTCCATAGGATTTTCAAAGTGTTCCATCGAAATGGCAGGTTCGGTAATTGTAATTGGTTCCTGATTCGATGAACTAGGCATCTCCTGATTAGATGAGGTAGCCATATCCTTCATTGGAAAGATAACTTCAAAGAAAGTCGCATCATTCGACTCCATGATCGTACCTATATGCATGTTAGGTACCTCAGATTTAACAACCAAGAATCTATAACCAATGCTATGAAAAGCATATCCCAGGAAAACACAATCCACGGTATTTGGTCCAAGCTTGCGCTTCTTTGGAATTGGTACATTGACTTTCGCCAAACAACCCCAGGTTCATAAATAAGAGAGTTTTAATATTTTCTTTTCCCATTCCTTGAATGGAGTTATCTCTTTATTCTTTGTGGGAACTCGGTTTAGGACATGACATGCAGTCAATATCGCCTCCCCCACCATGCCTTGGAGAGACCTGATGTGTCTAACATGGCGTTAACCAAATCTGTTAGAGTACGGTTCTTTCTTTCGGCCACCCCATTTGACTGAGGTGAATAGGGAGGCATCCTCTCATGGATTATACCATGTTCCGCACAAAAAACATCAAATTCATTGGAAAAATACTCTCCACCACGGTCGGACCTAAGCCTCTTGATTTTCCGATCAAGTTGGTTTTCCACTTTAGCTTTATAGATCTTGAAAAAGTTCAAAGCCTCATCCTTAGACTTCAGAAGGTACACACGACAGTATCTAGTGGAGTCGTAAATTAACGTCATGAAATATTTCTTTCCACCTTTTGTCAAAACACCATTCATTTCACATAGATCTGAATGTATGAGTTCTAGTGGTGCAAGATTTCTCGTTTCTGCAGTCGTGTGAGACTTACGAGGTTGCTTAGCTTGCACACAAACTTGACACTTAGATCCCTTGACAGTGGTGAAACTAGGGATTAAGTTCAATTTGGCTAATCGCGACATGCAACCAAAGTTAACATGACAAAGACGTGAATGCCACACATTTAATTCACTATTGTTGCAAATATGATTAACAACTTTATTGCAAACGTCTGATAAGGATAAACGAAACAGGCCTCCTGACTCATAGACTTTACCAACAAAGGTTCCATACTTGGATATTACAAATTTATTCGACTCAAAGACAAGTTTGTAGCCATCTCTACACAGAAGAGATCCACTAACAAGATTTTTATTGACAGAGGGGACACAATGCACGTTCTTCAGCCGCACGATCTTCCCCAAAGTATCAGATCGACTGTGCCAACACCATGAACAGAAGCACTTGAACCGTTGCCCATCAGCACAGTTGAAGTCCCTACGGTCCAGCATCCTCCATGTCAGTGTCTCCAATGACAACATTAGCGGTCTTGCCACCTTTCCCAGGATGACACTTGTCATAGCGATTAGGGCAACTAGGAGCCCAATGATCAGGATCCCCACACACATGACAAACACCTTTCTTTTTGTCATTCTTCTTCTTGAAGTTCTTGTGCTGCACAGCCTTGTTCTTCCCATCAAACTTTGCTTTACCATCAAACTTGCCCTTATTCTTGAACTTGTGGGGCTGGAAGTTCTGCTTCTGTACCAGATTGGCACTAGATCCTCCCTCAATACCTCGAGCACGTGTGTCATTCGCTCTCGTCTTTTCTTCCACATCAAGAGTACCAATGACATCTGAAACGGAAAACTCCTGTCTCTTATGCTTCAGTAAGGTAGCAAAGTTAATCCATGAAGGAGGAAGCTTAGTGATGATACCTCCGGCAGCAAACTTGTCCGGTAGCACACAATTGAAGTGCTCAAGTTCTCTAACAAATGACTGTATCTCATGAGCTTGCTCAACCACGGAGCGCTCTTCAGTCATCCTGTAATCATAGAATTGCTCCATGATGTACAGCTCAGTGCCAGCATCTGAAACCCCAAACTTGGCCTTGAGTGCGTCCCACATATCTTTTCCATTGTCAATTGACGCATACGCATCAACTATGTTCTCACCAAGAACACTCAAAAGAGCAGCCTTAAACAGAGTATCCATTTTCTGAAAAGCTTGTTCCTGTTGGGCATCATGCTGCCCTTTAGGTTTGTCAAGAGTGGCGTCATAGCAACTCATGGTTTGAAACCATAAGACTGCTCTCACGCGCCACCTCTTATAGTGGATACCCTCAAACATAGCAGGTCTCATGGAAGCAGCAAAACCACTTGGTGTAAATTGACTAGGATAAGGTTTTTGGATTGTTGGAAATATGAGCAATTTACCGAATGATTTTATTAACAGAAATACTAGATAAAGCACAACTAGTATAGCAGTGATAAAACAAGTCATGCAATTTGACAAAGAGAAACAGCATCACCCTTCTCCCGTACAGGACTGAAAGAGGTGGAGTTTCGGAGGCCTACTGTCATGAAACGAACAGGCAGCACGCGAAGAGGTGCGCTGTTCGGCGGAGGAGAAGCGCGCGTGGATGTCTCTCTTGTTCTTATCCTCATACATGTGGAGAAAGAGCCTCCCTTATAAAGAGGTCCAACTCCCTGTAAACTAGCAATATGAGACTAAACTTTAATTCCACCTCTTGCCTTGCATGAATGGTCTGCGTGAGTCTCTAGAATTTATTAGGAATTTTTAAAATTTTCGCACCAGCGATCGATAGATTGGGTCATCACGCCGTCCTGCTCGTCTGCACGGCGGAGCGGCACGCGGCGAGCCCCATGTCGGTGGGGCATGCTTTCGACACCCAGACGCGCACGCCGGCGCACCTACTTCGGGTCACGTGCCACAACCCGGAGGACTTCCTCGTCCATTTTGAGCTGCCGGCGCACCGCGACAACGCCGTCCGCCTCGGCTCCATCAACGTCGATGGTGTCTGCTTCAGCATCAAGCCCTGGCACGAAAACGACCATGCCGTTCATCAAGACTTTCTGCTCCATGTCCGAGTCGTCATCGAGAAGATGCCCCTGCAGCTCTGGTCCATCAAGGGGGCGGAGAAGGTGCTTGGCAAGAAGTGCATCATCGACCGGCTCGACTACAGGACGCTCGAGCGCGGGCACACGAAGACCTTTGCCTGCTGGGTGTGGGTGTGGGATGTCGCGCTCATCCCCACAAGCCACACGCTATGGAGGACGGCTCTGGGCGCCGGGCGCATCGAGGCCATGCAAGGCTTCTCGCCGCCGAGCAGGGAGGTCGCCCCTCCGCCGCGTGTCAAGTGTCATGACCTGCTCATCCACGTCGACCTGGTGGAAGATTGTTCACCACTGTCGCCGCGCTCGTCCCACTCCACTCAGAGTGGCCTCCCATCCTCGAGCTCTGAAGAGGGGTGGAAAGTGCCGGAGATCTGGCCGGGAACCTGGACCATGCACGTTGAGGATGGCCAGGGGAAAGGCCGGCGCCACCCTGCTCTGGTGTCGCCATCAGGCTGCGGTGGCATCCAGATAGGCCCTCGCCGCGACCACGACGACCACGACAAGGAGCGCGGCGGGCGGCGCTCATGGAAGGATACCCTCCTCAGCCGCGACAAGCTCCCCAAGCGCGATGCAGCCCCCGCCATGCGCTAGCACAGCCGTACGTCTGAAAGTCGCCGTGGGGGAGGAGGCACGCCCAGCAGCCGGCGGTGCTAAAAGCAACACTCCCCTGCCCCTCCTCCCCAAGCAGCCGCCCAAGGCGGCCCAGTCGCTGAGGACCCGGTGAAGGACTTCTTCGACTCCGCGGGCCAGGATCTCCCGGCGCCCGCGCGCGTAGATGAGGCCTAGCAGGAGCTAGACGAGTCGATCGCCTCGGCCCTCGCCAACCCGCTCGATTTCGCTGCCTGCCTCGCTCCCCCCAACGTTCGCCACCAACTTGCAGCTGGGCGCGGTTACGCAGCAGGTGATGCAGCTGCATCTTAACGAAGGCGCGACCGAGGAGGAGCCGCACCACCTCTTCACCGTTGTGCCTCCACCCATCATCGCCGCTCCTCCACCCCGGCGCCCCTCCACCCCTCCGAAGACCCGAGTCTCCTCTACCCTAACCAGGCAGAGCGCACGTCGGGCCGCAAACCTGAGAATGGTGCATGTCGCCCAACGCACCGCGCTCCTGCTCGTCAAGAAGTTGGGTCTGCTCGGGCCAAATGAGAAGATGACGGTTGAGGTCGCGGAGGCCCTCATCCGCCGCTTTGATGAGCCTCTGACGAACGACGACATTGCGATCATCGCGAAGCTCACTCGCCTGGATCCCTATGCTCTCCATGTTGCGGGCGGCCTCGCCGGCCTGGATGCTGAGGCCAATGCTGCAGTCTAGGCTTCTTATGTTAGCACCTGCATAGCTGCATTTTAGGTTCCTTATGTTAGCACTTCAATCTATTCAGCCTTGCAGCAGGCTCTGTAGTAGTAGTCTTCGTCAGCGGTTGGCCTTAAGCCTAGCATGAGTTAGGGTTCGTGTTAGTCTCTGTCGGCTCTTCCGGTAGACTATTAGTGTTAGGGATTAGTGGATCGGCTTGCACCGGAGAATTATGCGGCCTATTGGTGGTCTTCGGTGCCCCCCTGTACTGCGGCAAGTGTAATCTATTGCTTCCTTCAATAGAATTGTGTTTGCTGGTGGAGAAATTTTCTGTGCTTCGTGAATAACAACATTTGCACCACCATGAGCTGGAATGTCAGAGGCCTAAATGCTCCAGCCAAAAGATCTGCAGTCAGAGAAGTGGCAGAGGCCCATCGAGCAGCAATCCTATGTCTCCAGGAGACGAAGCTGGAAACATGGACACAAGAATATGTGTGTGACATTGGTGGAGTGGCCCTTGAGGGCTGCGCGGTCCTGCCTGCCATTGGGACAAGGGGAGGAGCAGCGATCCTATGGAACAAGAATGTTGTGTGAGTTGACACTCATGCGATCGGCTGCTACCCGATCACGGCAAAGGTGTCGATAACACAGGGCGACAGCAGCTTCTGGTTAACCACAGTTTATGGGCCAACTGACGATGCAAAGAAGGATGATTTCCTGGCAGAGATGGTACAAGCAGCTCCTTCGATGGGAGAACCATGGATGATCAACGGTGACTTCAATGTCATCTACGAGGCCAGGGACAAGAACAACCTGAACCTGAATCGAAGGCTTATGGGCAGATTCAGAACGGCACTTGACAGAGCTCATCTCAGAGAAATCAAGTGCAAGAATAGGAGGTTTACCTGGACTAGCAAGCGCCAAGATCCAACCATGGTCAGCATTGACAAGGTGTTCTGCAACACCGAGTGGGAGGCTATGTTCCCGGCACACATGCTCCTCGCTGCTTCCACTGCATGCTCCGATCGCTGCCCCTTGTCCTTGCCAACTCCGCTGCCCCGCGCAAAAGGCCAGTTTTCAAGTTTGAATCCTTCTGGCCCCGCTTCCCGCGCTTCAAGGAAACCGTGCAGCGAGCTTGGCAGCGGCCTGTAAACCACGACTGCCCGATCGCACGGCTCAAGGTCAAGTTGAGAAGAACCGCTACCAACCTGAATATTTGGGCTCTCACTTTATTCAGCGAGACAAAAGTTTAGTTTCACCTGGCGTGCGAGGTAATTCTACGGCTTGAGGTGGCGCAGGAGCGGAGAAGTTTAACTAAAGCAGAATTTCAGCTGCGCCGGCAACTAAAGCAAAGGCTGCTCGGGCTAGCAGCAATTGAACGTGCTAGAAAGCGGCAGGCGTCCAGAATCACATGGCTGCGAGCGGGTGACGCAAAGACAGCATTCTTCCAGGCTAAGATCAACTCCAGGAGGCGAAAAAATTACATCTACTCTCTGCAGACAGATACAGGCACTGCTGTTGATCATGAAGACAAAGCAGGGACTGCACACCACCACTTCAGCAACCTGCTAGGCGCCAGGATCAGCAGATATAACACAATAAACTAGGAAGAGCTGCATCTCCCCTCTGTCAGCAACGAGGGACTTGATAACGCATTCACTGAGTCTGAAGTTTGGGCAGCAATTGTGGCATCTCCGGCAGATAAAGCACCAGGACCTGACGGTTTTTCGGAGACGTTCTTCAGATCATGCTGGAGCTTGATCAAAAATGATATAATGGCCGTTTTCCATCACTTCTATCATATTGTGGACGGCAGTTTCGCAGACCTCAACACAGCCATGATCGCCCTCATCCCAAAGAAAGACGGCGCTGCTTCCATGGGAGATTTCCGGCCTATAAGCCTAGTGCACTCCATTGGGAAGCTGATCTCTAAAGTTCTATCCATGCATCTGGCTACTGTAATCAACAAGATCATCTCACTAGCGCAGACGGCATTCCAGAAGAAAAGGTGCATACATGACAGCTATCTCTGTGTCCAAAACACCCACTGCACCGCGCCAAAACCCCGGCACTGCTGCTGAAGATTGACATTGCGCAAGCTTTTGATAGCGTTTCCTGGGAATACATCATAGAACTCATGTGCAAACTGGGCTTCCCCGTGCGCTGGCGCAACTAGATCACACTGCTGCTCTTGTCCTCGTCATCGTCATGCTTGATCAACAGCATCCCCGGCAACCGCATCGACCATCTTAGGGGGCTACGACAGGGGGACCCTCTGTCCCTGCTGCTCTTCATCCTCTGCATCGACCCGCTGCACCGGCTTCTGGAGGCGGCCACGCGCTCCGGCGCTCTCTCACCTATCCCTGGCTCGGCGGCGAGGATGAGGACAAGCCTATACACCGACGATGCTGTCATCTTTGCCAACCCATGCCGGCTGGAGGTAGATAGTCAGCTACAAATTCTAGCTAGTTTCGGCGATGCCACCGGCCTGCGTGTCAACCTCGCTGTCGGTGTCAAAACCGGCGGATCTCGGGTAGGGGGTCCCGAACTATGCGTCTAAGGCGGATGGTAACAGGAGGCAGGGAACACGATGTTTTACCCAGGTTTGGGCCCTCTTGATGGAGGTAAAACCCTACGTCCTGCTTGATTTATTCTTGATGATATGACTATTACAAGAGTTGATCTACCACGAGATCGGAGAGGCTAAACCCTAGAAGCTAGCCTATGGTATGATTGTATGTTGTCCTACGGACTAAAACCTTCCGGTTTATATAGACACCGGAGGGGGCTAGGGTTACACAAGGTCGGTTACAAAGGAGGAGATATCCATATCCGTACTGCCTAGCTTGCCTTCCACGCCAAGTAGAGTCCCATCCAGACACGAGACGAAGTCTTCAATCTTGTATCTTCATAGTCCAACAGTCCGGCCAAAGGATATAGTTTGGCTGTCCGGAGACCCCCTAGTCCAGGACTCCCACAATAGCCCCTGAACCAGGATTCAATGATGATGAGTCCGACGAGCAGTATTGTCTTCGGCATTGCAAGGCGGGTTCCTCCTCCGGATACACCACAGAAGAGTTTGAATAACAGGATAGTGTCCGACCCTGCAAAATAAGTTCCACATGCCACCGTAGAGAGAATAATATTTCCACAAATCTAATCTACTGACACGTTTTGGCAACATGACATCATGCCATGGCTCGGTGATTATTCGAACCATTTTTCTTTAACCAGCCCCGCACACAACGTGAGGCAGTTTCTTGACACGTCTTGTCAAAGCAGAGATCATGTCCCCCTTATTACGGGATTCTCATCAATACGGGCGTGGGTAACCCAACCGCGCCATCAATTACGGCGCTTGGGGGATAAGCGAGTTTTACCAGGCTAGTGGGGGCGCATAGTTTCTGCCACCCTTCTAAGGGGATAAGGTTTAACCTTTTTCTACCCACGCCTTCTTCCTCCTTGCTCATCCATTCTTGCGCACTCGAGCTCCAACGCCCAAGTCCACATCCTTCTCCTCAACCTTCTCCAAACATATCCGGAGCAGGAGGCAAGTGGATGGCCTCCTCCGTCACGGAGGGCCACATCAAAAAGCTACACGGAGCCGGATACTTAGCCGTGAATATCACGCATCGGCTGCCCGCTGCGGGGCAGATCGTCCCTACCCCGAAACCTCACGAGAGGGTAGTTTTCCTCCACCACTTCCTCCGCGGACTGGGGTTGCCCCTCCATCCATTCGTCTGTGGTCTCATGTTCTACTACGGGCTGGACTTTCATGATCTAGCCCCGAACTTCATCCTCAACATTTCGGCGTTCATCGTCGTGTGTGAGGCCTTCCTCCGCATCCGGCCCCACTTCGGCCTGTGGCTGAAGACCTTCAATATCAAGCCGAAGGTGGTGGGAGGCCAACAAGCGGAATGCGGCGGAGCCATGGTGGGCAAGATGCCCAATGTTATATGGCTTGAAGGCTCCTTCGTGGAGACCATAAAGGGGTGGCAATCGGTGTGGTTCTACATCACCGAGCCGCGCGACACCAACTGGGTGGCGGCCCCAAGTTTCGATCCGGAATCCCCATGCGGCTCACCTCCTGAAAAGGGAAGGGCCTATCCTGGGGTTCATTGGTGGAGCTAGACGGACTCCAAAAATGTATCCGGAATATGGCAAGCAAGAGGCACAAGCTTGTCAACATAGTCCAGGTCATGCTCTTCCGCCGGATCCTCCCGTGTCAACAACGGGATTTCAACTTGTGGGAGTTCGACCTGGCCCAGCACCAGACTCTGAGCGAGCTCTTCGACACGATGCACAAGGACGTCTGAAGGGTGCTGTTCAAGGGTGCCGAGGTCCCTCCCCCTCTCACCGAGGACCGCGGGCTAAGCGCGAAGCGCCCAGCGAATCTGGTAAGTTTTGTACATCTGGTAGGATTTTTACTTCCCATAGCTTAAGTACACGCGGGGTCTTAGCTCCCATGCCTTTGACAGGACTGGGTGGGGGCATTGGAGAAGATCGACTATCTGGCCCCTCTGCCCGAAGACACCGCGGACGCTCTCCTGACAAAGATGCTGACTCCGGCTCCATACAAGGTGCCGGAGAAGACCAAGAAGAAGGCCAAGGGAACCCGAAAGAGTTCCCGGCGCCAGGTGATATCGGGCTCATCGTCCGATGACAACGTGACGCACTCCTCCCTCGAAGACAAGGAGGAAGATGAAGATGCTCCCCCTTCAGCTGGGGGAGACAAGAAAAGGAAGGCCGCCCCAACCGGGGGGGCCAAAGGGTCCAAGAAGGGAAGGACTCTCCTTCTGGACTGCTCCACCACCGCCGCCGAAGACGAAGACGAGTGGCTGCTCAGGGCCAAGCCCCTGGCAAAGTCATAACTATTCGGATACCAGAGTGACTCATAGCATACCTTTGACGCACTGCTTCTCCTAACGTCGAATATGATTATGCAGATCGCCCCAAGCCCGTATCGACGTATCTTCGTCGGGCGGCTCCTTGGACTCGTCGGATATGGATAGCGATCCACTTTCGACCGCCACCTCCCCTTGCCCTACGGATAATGCCGAGGTGCTATCTCGAGAGGCACCGGGTCAAGGGGAGACAGTCCCGAAGGCGCCTCAAGGCGACCTTCCGGACTCCAGGAGCATAGGGGGTAAGGCTCCTGAGGGCTCCGAGTTCGGCCTTCAGCCGAACACTGCGCCGGAACCCCCAGTGGTTCCGGACACGGGTAGGTGGCCTCCTTCCAAAAGGGGCAAGACGCCCGTGCCAGTGACCTCTGTCCATCCAGAGGTACCGGACAATCTGCTAGGAGCGCTTCGCAACGCTTCCATCAACGAAGAGCACCACACTATTATGAGTGCGGTGATCCAGAAGGTTCAGTCCTCCAAGAGCGGACTGACTGAAGCCTATGCCAGCCTTCTAACAGGCTTTGAGGTAAGTATTTGAAATATAGGAAAAATATTATCGCATAGACAGTAGCCCCTGATGCTCTATTTGGTGTTCAAAAAGAAAAGCCGAATAGAGGATCAACTAATATCCGCAGGAGTATAATATAAGTACATCTATATGCGTATGCAGGCTTCACTGCTGGCCTCTGCCGCACTGACCGCAGAGGTCGCCGTACTGAAGCAGGACCTCGAAGGGTCCAAGAAAGAGCTCGGCCTTGCCAAGAGGCAGCTCGAGGAGAACAAAGGTAAGTAATACCTAGTCTATAGATATGTATATATATAAAAGGGATGCGATTGCAAAATGACATGATCATCTTTAATCTGCCAAGGGCCACGACCGAAGTGGCAACCCTGAAGCAAGCGCTATCCGAGGCCGAAAACAAAGCGGCCCAGGAGCGCACCGAGCGGGAAAAACAAGAGGCACGGGTGGGCGAGGTGCAGCAAGAGCTCCACGCTCTTGTGACGAAGCACGAGGCGTTGGAGCTTGACTTGAAGATGCGAGAGTCCGAGCTTGCCGCGGCCCTTGAGAGTGCAAAGAGTGCCAAGGCTGAAGCCCAAAAGGCTCTCCAGGAGATTGATGCGATGAAGAAGATAGCGGCGGGTAAGGCATTCTATATGCAAAGCAAGCATGTGAAAGTAAATTACTTGTTACTTACCCAAATCCGGAGCTCTCCAGGAGCATTCGCAGATTTGCCCCGCAGCGTGTCGGATGCCGCACAATTTTACCAGGCCGAGGAGGGAAGCTCAACGGAGAAGTTGTTCTGGTCTCAGTATACTGAGACCGAACACCCGATGCCTCTAAGAGACCAGCTGAAGCAACTGGTCGAGCTGCACAAGGCGGCCGAACAGGCCATGAAGGGCTTTATAGTCCGGATGTGGCCTGGTGACGCCCTTCCCAACAGCTACTTCGGCCTGGTGAGGCGGCTTGTGGATGCCTGCCCATGGCTGGAAGTCATCAAGCGGTCCGTTTGCATCGAAGGTGCACGCCGAGCTTTCGCCCGTGCGAAGGTGCACTGGGCCAGGATGGATGCCATGAAGCTGGTGAAGGAAGGGCCGCCGCAGGGCAAGGAGCATCGCCACCCCGAGATGTACCATGAGGGTGTCCTGAAGGGTGCCTGTCTTGTAGCGGACGAGTGTGCGAAAGATGTAATATTTGAGTAAACTTGCTCGTGTAATCCTGTATTATGAAAACTTGTTCATATGCGCTATGCAACGCTTGTTTGAATTTAAAATATTGCCTTATGTTCGGCTGTTTATCAAATTTGAGAGATGGCTAGTCGTTGGCTTCTGCCCCCATGCCACGAGTGTTGGGGTGTTCGGGATAAACCTGAGCACTCTTGTTCCCATTGTTGGGTCCTTCGAGGGAGGTGCTCAGCACAACGAACAAGGCAATTGGACTATAATGCGTTATCACTCTCACTTAGCCATAGAATTCTATAATTTTAAATTTCGGCAAAGCCCCTAGTATTTGGAAGGCCGAATTCGGGGCGCAATACACGCCTTAAGCCGGATAGGGCCGACTCCTCGCTCTAAGCGGCATAAGTCTTTAGGGACTTGAAACCTCTCGAACAACGACCAGTCTCTCGCCTTATCATGACAGTCAGTTTTAGCTTTCTCTACTGAGGTGCTTAGCCCAGCAGAACCGGGGCACAATCGCAGTAGTTCTCCCAGTGCTACCTTAGCCGTAGCGGAACGTAAGGTACCAAAACATGGGAGCCGGGCAAACCCAACTATTGACCCAAGACATGATTCGGAGCTTATGCATATAATGCTATAAGTTCGGGGTGCCGCACTGTCGAAAGTGTTCGGACTTCTCACGCCGCATTATGGGGTATGCTTAAGCCCCTGGCGTATTGGTCGTACCAGAGTGTACGGGTGCTAGATGTCATGAATGAACATATATATGTAAAGGAAGAATGCAATAATAGTCTTAATGCTATGCATTGTTTATTCAAAAAGGTGCGTTAGGGAAGAGTGATACAAGTAGTGCGATAAGCAAAAAGTAGGACTATTTGACATGTCCCTTCCAAGGGCGAGCAGAGGAATAGTATTAAAGCAAGTATTTCACTCGTTATCGTAATCCACCTGGGAGTTCCGTGGTGTGACGTAGCTCTCTGCCTCCTTGGTTGCTGCATCATGTGTTCGGCAATCATGCTGCCAGACAGGGTTTCCAGAGATTAAAGTCTTGAAAGAGAAAATAACAAAGCGGGAAGCCCCTAGTGCGGTTTAAGCCGTGTCTTGGGGCGTGCCGTAGTCGTGCCCCCCTCCCCACCTGTGCCCATGGTATTTTTAATGCGTAATTATGTACGCGTGGCACGGATTGCGCCGTTTGGCTGGGACTGGGTGGGGGCCTAAAAGTGCAACTATCCCTAGGTGGTTTTGGTAATTCCTAACAACACATAGCTCATTGAGCTAATGCTATTCCAAGATTAATATTTCAGGAAAAGCTCAATGAATGGCATGGCATGGATGAGGAATGTGGACCCCTCAAAATATTATGGACAAAAAGATTGGCTCAAGCTCAAAGCTCATGACTCTACATTTTATATTTTAGTGATCCAAGATCACATTGAGTCTACAGGAAAAGTCAATACTATCAAGGAGGGATGAGGTGTTTTTTAATGAGGTTCTTGCTTCATAGTGCTTAGTGATATGCTCCAAAACCCTCAACTACCTTCCCACATCCACATATGACCTAAACCAAAAGTCAAACTCGGCCCTACCGATTCTTTCTATCCGGCGCCACCGAGTTTCAAATGTCATAGCCACTGCCACAAACCCTAGGCAAATCGGTCTCACCGATAGGGATTTCGGTCACACCGAGATGGGGTTGTAATCTCTCTGTTTCCCTTCATAACGTTTCGGTCCTACCGAGATGAGCGATCGGTCCCACCGAGATTGCAATGTAAACTCTCTGTTTCTCCTTCGTAACATTTCGGTCCCACCGAAATGAGCGATCGGTCCCACCGAGTTTAGCTGACTAACTCTCTGGTTAGCTTATTACCAAAATAGGTCCCACCGAGTTTTTGTAATCGGTCACACCGAGATTACGTTATGCCCTAACCCTAACCATATCGATCCTACCGAGTTGCATCTCAGTCCCACCGAAAACCCTAACGGTCACTAGGTTTGCTGAATCGGTCTGACCGAGTCTTTCACTTCGGTCTCACTGAGATTGGTAAATTGTGTGTAACGGTTAGTTTTTGTGTGGAGGCTATATATACACCTCCACCCACTCTTCATTCGTGAGAGAGCCATCAGAACATACCTACACTTCCAACCTATATTTTCTGAGAGAGAACCACCTACACTTGTGTTGAGACCAAGATATTCCATTCCTACCATATGAATCTTGATCTCTAGCCTTCCCCAAGTTGCTTTCCACTCAAATCATCTTTCCACCAAATCCAAATCCTGTGAGTGAGAGTTGAGTGTTGGGGAGACTATCATTTGAAGCACAAGAGCAAGGAGTTCATCATCAACACACCATTTGTTACTTCTTGGAGAGTGGTGTCTCCTAGATTGGCTAGGTGTCACTTGGGAGCCTCCGACAAAGATTGTGGAGTTGAACCAAGGAGTTTGTAAGGGAAAGGAGATCGCCTACTTCGTGAAGATCTACCACTAGTGAGGCAAGTCCTTCGTGGGCGATGGCCATGATGGGATAGACAAGGTTGCTTCTTCGTGGACCCTTCATGGGTGGAGCCCTCCGTGGAGTCACGCAACCGTTACCCTCTGTGGGTTGAAGTCTCCATCAACGTGGATGTACGATAGCACCACCTATTGGAACCACGACAAAAACATTTGTGTCTCCAATTGTGTTTGAATTCTCCAAACCCTTCCCTTTACATTCTTGCAAGTTGCATGCTTTACTTTCCGCTGCTCATAGACTCCTTGCATGCTTGCTTGAATTGTGTTAAGATTGCTTGACTTGTGCTAAGATAGTTAAAATCTGCCAAAGACTAAAATTGGGAAAAGGATAGATTTTTATTTGGTCAAGTAGTCTAATCACCCCCCCCCCTCTAGACATACTTTTGATCCTACAAGTGGTATCAGAGCTTTGGTCTCCATTTGCTTTGATTTCCATAGATTTTGGTGGTCATAGCCTTGGTTTCACAACCTAGGAGAGTATGGCATCCAGCGAGGGAAATTATCACCGTAGAGGTCCTTACTTTGATGGTACAAATTTTGCTAGTTGGAAGCATAAGATGAAAATGCATATTCTTGGACATAACCCCGCCGTTTGGGCTATTGTGTGTGTTGGCTTGCAAGGTGAATTCTTTAATGGGAGAGAACCGAATCGTGAAGCTACTGTGGATGAGTTGAAGATGCTACAATACAATGCTCAAGCTTGTGATATCCTCTTCAACGGATTATGCCCTGAATAATTCAACAAAATCAGCCGTCTTGAGAATGCAAAGGAAATTTGGGATACTTTGATTGATATGCATGATGGTACCGACTCCGTCAAGGAATCCAAGTTGGATGTGCTTCGAAGTCAACTTGACAAGTTCAAAATGAAGGATGGTGAAGGTGTCACTGAAATGTACTCTAGGCTTGCTCTTATCACAAATGAGATTGCCGGCTTAGGAAGTGAGGAGATGACCGACAAATTCATCATCAAGAAAATCCTAAGAGCCTTGGATGGAAAATACGATACTGTATGCACATTGATCTAAATGATGTCAAATTACAAAGATCTCAAGCCAACGGAAGTCAGTGGAAGAATTGTTGCTCATGAGATGTCACTCAAGGATAAGGAGGAGCTCCATAACAAGTCAAGTGGTGCTTACAAAGCCTCATGTGAAGCTCCCACATCATCAAGTGAGAAACAAACCATCAATGAAGAATTGAGCCTAATGGTGAAGAACTTCAACAAGTTCTACAAGAATAGAAGCAAGGAAAGAAGTTTCAAGTCAAGGTCCTACAATGACAAAAGATCTTCTAGTCGAGAGCAAAACTGCTACAATTGTGGAAGACCCGGACACTACTCCAATGAGTGTATGGCTCCCCACAAGAGAAGAGAAGATTCTCCCAAAAGAAGAAGTACAAGAGAAGAATCACCATCAAGGGAGATAAGGAGTAGGGATGATCGATATGAACGAAGACACCCTCAGAGAAGCAAGGATTCAGAAAGGAAGGACAAGTCATCAAGGAGCTACACAAAACAAAGACATCAAGCTCATGTTGGTGAATGGGTATCCGGCTCCGAGTCCGACAATGACTCCGAGAGAAGCTATCACTCCGACTCCGAATATACTCAAGATGAAGGTGTTGCCGGACTAGCACTTGTGTCAACCAACTCCTACGACATATTTGATTCACCAAATGAAGGAATTGGAAGATGCTTCATGTCCAAAGGTCCAAAGGTATCACACCCCGAGTATGTTGATTTCAATAGTGATGAAGATGACTTATTAGGTGATGATGAGTTACTTGTTGACAACTATAGTGATGAATACTATAATGAAACGAATGACAATGATAAGGAGAAGATTGAGTCTCTAACTAAAGAACTAAACACTCTTAAGTTAGCTCATGAAACTATCTTATGAGATCATCGAGAACCTTTAAGGACTCATGAGAAATTACGTTTTGAGAAACTCAATCTTCAGCAAGAGCATGAGTTCTTAAAGGCAATCAATGATGATCTTCGCAAGAAAAGTTCTTCTTACATTGCCAAGCGTTTACTCTTATCCACTTACATGCCTCAAGTCAAGTCTAGTAACAAGAACAAGAAAGATTCTTCCTCTAGTAGTAACAATAATCATGCTAAATCCAATGTTGCTGCTTCTAGTAGTTCTCTTGATTCCACTAATGATTCTCTTAGCCAAGTTACACTTGAGCAAGAAAATAGCTTATTGAAGGGAATTATAGATAAAGCTGTTTACAAGAGCCTTGCCGGGAGTAAGCAATTCGAGGAAATTGTACGCAAGCAAGGAAGGCACCGGAAGAATCAAGGTATTGGTTTTGAACGAAAGTTCAATGCCAATGGAGTTGAGTGGGAATAAGATCAATACCCCAAGACGAAGTTTGTTCCTCAACAAGAGAAGTATGATCCTACTTCATCCAAAGGGACACAAGCTCAAGATGATCTTCCACCACAAGACCACAAGCAAAAAGGCAAGGACAAGCTTCAAGAGGAAATTGATGCATTTGAAGAAGCTCCTAAGGCCTTGGTCAAGTGGGTTCCCAAGACTACATCAAGTTCCACTTCATCTAGTACAACTACAACTCCGAGGATTCCCATCGAGATGGTGTGGATCCCGAAGAAGAAGAACTATAGAGTCCTTGAGGGTGACTCTGCCAATATACTTCACTCTTATCATTTTGGCAAGAACAAGTGCAATCAACTTCCACATCTTGCACTAGTTCAAGGAGTCACAAACCCTCTTGTTGGTAAGACAAGGGACAAGGTAATCTAAAGCTTTCATAGACATCATCTTGTGTGTGCATCACTCTATGTCTATGGATATCCTTGTTTGTTCCTTGTGGGACTAACCCGTGTAGGTATTGAAAGTGCAACTCACTCCAAAGGATAGCTTCAAATGATCTACATCAACATAGAGCATCCACATCTTCAACACCTACATGAAGTCATCATGGAAAAAACCCAAGGTTAGTTCATCCCTTTTAGGGGGGGATCTCACATCTAGGGGGAGCTTTACTCTAACAATTGAGTTAAAGCAACTCTAATGGTGTGAACACAACAACGCTTTATGTAAAAGTGGTAACCCCACTTGTGCTTAAACGATGAGTATGACCTATGATGAAATGTTCTCATTTGACTCCTAAGTCAATATACTCATACATAGATGACCTAGTCATCGCCAATTGCTTGATACATGCTAGAATTGTTTGTGCATGCTTTGCCACATATTTCATTTGCCATTTTATTGTGTGAGCATGTTGGTTACATAATTTACTCATTCGAGGACATCCACTTGTTGTTTTGACTGATTGGTTTCCTTTTATTTTGGCCAAGTGGATGGACAAGAATGCCTAAGAACCTTCTCTAGCTATCTATGCTTTTCTCGTCTCAAACTCTATTCATGCTGCATCACAAAATTTGATCAAGTCAGATTCGAACCACTCTGTGTGAGGAGCACTCGGAGTCCCCGATTCGTCATAGACTTAAACTTCCAAAACTTCTTTGTGCGTTTCGGTCTGACCGATTCACCCATTTCGGTCATACCGAGATCACTAAGTCAATCTAGGTTTTCTACCTCGGTGCAACCGATTCAAACCTTTCGGTCACACCGAGTTTTAGTAACTGCTTGCAGTTATGAATCTCGGTGCCACCGAGTTGTTCCACTTGGTCACACCGACAGGGTCGGGCTATATATACCCACGGGTCAAATTTTGGAAAACTTTCCGAACCTCCTCGACCCGCGATTAGCCCGCTCTGCCTCCAGGGTCTCCGGATCGTCTTCCTCGTCGCCAGCCGCCTCCTGCCGCTGGTCTCCGCCGCCGTCAATGGGAATCAACCCTGCCGTTGCCGCCGTAGCGAGTTCTCCACCGAACTAGGGTATGAACTCAATCATTGTGCTATCCCTATCTAATTCCTAGCACATTGTGTTCGCCATGTATCTTGCCACGATTGAGATCACTCCTATCCAGTCAAAACACTCTGTAGTTTAGTCATGAATTAAGAATTTAGGGTTAGGTTTCCGCCGAAACCATCTCGGACCCACCGAGTTGTGGAACTCGGTACCACCGATTCGGCTTAGGCCATTGCACATGTGGTTCTCGGTCTGATCGAGAATTGCAAATCAGTGTGACCGAGTTCAGGAGTTTGTGAAACCCTAGCAGTCTCGGTGCTACCGAACTGTGACTCGGTCTGACCGAGTTCACTAGTTTAGGTTCCAATAGCTGCTTCGGTATCACCGAGTTTACAAATCGGTTGATCCGAAATGCTTTCTGTGAAAAACTAAAACTAAGTTTTTGACTCATTCTTTTGCAAAAACCTTTGCATTTTGTGATGCTCATCCACTCTATCTCATCTATATCTATTCACAGGGTCTGCTGTCAGTGTTTGCAATATGTCTAATCAGAGTGACAGCCAGAACAGGTCAGAGGAGCAGGTTCACCTGAGTGAGGGCACTAGTCCCTCTAGCAGTTTAGATGATGGTAGCAGGAGCACCCCAAGAAACTTACCCAAAGCTGCCACCAGGGCCAGAAATAAGAAGACCTCTGAATCTGAGGATGAAGACTATGTGGCAGTTGAGGATGAGGCCACTTCCAAGAAGAAAGTGGTTAAGAAGGAGTATAGCACTGCTGCTGCCACCAAGCCAGGCATGAAGCAAAAGGTTCCTGCAAAGAGAATTCCAATGTCTAAGGCCAGAGCATCTACTCAAGTCCCTTTGGAATCTGAACCCAAAGAGGCTACTGCGGAAGGGAAGAAGAGGAAGGAGAGGGTCAAAAAGACCACCGCTAGAGTTCTTGGGAGATCCTCTATCATGAGAGATTCTGAAGAGGAAGAAGAAGAAGATGTTGCACCAGCACCCAAAGCTCAGAAGCTTATGGGTGATGCCATTAGGGCAGGGGCTGTTCCATCTAAGCCTAAGACTGCTCCAAAGGCTGCAGCTCCAGCTCCAAAGCCAAAACCGAAAAGGAGCACCAGGAACAGCCCTGTTGAGGAAAAGAACAAGGTCCCGGTGCCTGAAGCTGAAATAAAAGAAGAAGATGATGAGTCACATGTCTTGAGGAAGCTGAAGCCAAAAATCCCAGATCACAATGATGCTCATCCAGTTGCTGAGAACATGAAGATCAGGAAGGACTCAGGTCTGAGGCTATGGAGAGAGTCAGATCCATATGCCACCGGGAGGAGGACTGCTGTGGATAACAGGTTCCATACAAAGGAATAACAGGACTTCTATGAGACCATCTTGCTTGACAAGAAGCCCATAGTGTGTGACATGAGATGGGTCGACTAGGACTACATCAAGGAGAATGAGGATCACTATCCAGGTGTAAATGACAGTTTCAAGGCTTGTGGAGTCGATGAGTTTGTGGCTCAGAAGCTCACAAAATGGAATGATGAGCTCATTATGCAGTTCTACTCCACAGCTCATTTCTACCCAGATGGAAGGATAGTATGGATGTCTGAAGGTACGAGGTACCGGTCCACGGTTGCTGAATGGGCGAAGTTGATCAATGCCCCAAAAGAGAGTGAAGATGACTTGGATGTATATGCCAACAGGAAGAAGGATCACAACACAATGGCACACATGTACAAGGAGATCCCAGATGCTGCTCTTGAGACACATAAGTTTGGATATGTACATTACCTTCTGTCAGGCTTGCCAACCATCAACTGGATCCTCAGGCACACTCTCTTGCCAAAGTCAGGTGATCATAAGATGATCAGAGGCCATGCAATTAACTTGCTTCACATATTTGATGTCCCACAGAAGTTCAAAGTCATGAGCCTAATAGTTGAAACTATCAAGAGGACAGCTGCAGATTAGAAGAGGAGTTGTGGGTATGCCCCACAGATCCAGGAGCTGATCAACTCCAAGATGGGCACTGGTACATATCTGCTGGACAAGGAGCACATGCCTATCTATCCAGACTTCGGGGACAACATTGTGGTTATGAATGAGGATGAACCATCTTATGTGCACGCACAAGCCAAGAAGGAGAAGGCAAAAGCTGAAAGGGCTACAAGGATGCCAACTACTGAAGAAGCATCTTAGCATCTCCTGAAGAGCAAGCAAGATCAGCTTGGCTACCTGATTGCATCCACTCTGAGGATTGAGAAGGGACTGGCCACCCTGACTCAAAACTAGGAGAGCCTGGAAAGAATCGTGGAGCAAAAATTCTATGACTTGGATGTGAAGGTAACTGAGATTCAGTCTGTTGTGGAGCAACTTCAAGATGATATGCAGGAGAGGAAGGGCAAGACAACCACTGATGCATTTGCCGGAGTGCCTAGAGCTCAGAGGTCTGCTGCAGTGCATGTTCCAGACACCAGAGCCACGTCATCTGCACCAGCTACAGCTTCTGTGCCACCAGCTCCAACACCTACTCCATCAGCTCCATCTACTTCGACTGAAGCCTTCGTTCTTGGAGTTATCCATACACCACCACCTGAAGACCAAGCCTGAGAGACGATTTAGTGCTATGCATTTTCTAGGAACTTTTTGGTAACTTGTTTCCAAAGGGGGAGAAAAATGTATAGATCATAGGCTTCGAGAGAGAGCGTTGCTTTTTATTCTCTCTTGCTTTGGTGGTTGAACTTTATTTGCTTTGCCTGTTTGAGATACTTTTTGTCTGTGTGATACTTGAATGATCATGTATTTGATCATATGCTACCTTAATGCTTGTTGGATGATATTATCATTTTATCCCTATATGATCATTCACTTTGCTTGGTGATGAGTGCATGTATTTAATTATTATCATTTTGAGCGCTCCACCAAGATGTATGTGACATGGAAGAGTAACCCATGAGCCTAACTATTTGTGCATTTGTAGTCCAAAGCAAATCATAAACTATGGACAAATTTAGGGGGAGCTCTTGCTTTTCACATACTTCTCAAAGCGACAATGTTTTTCACTCTTATTATCATTTGTTGAAGCTTCGATCTATATGTTGTCATCAATTACCAAAAAGGGGGAGATTGAAAGTACAACTATCCCTAGGTGGTTTTGGTAATTCCTAACAACATATAGCTCATTGAGCTAATGCTATTCCAAGATTAATATTTCAGGAAAAGCTCAATGAATGGCATGGCATGGATGAGGAATGTGGACCCCTCAAAATATTAAGGACAAAAAGATTGGCTCAAGCTCAAAGCTCATGACTCTACATTTTATATTTTAGTGATCCAAGATCACATTGAGTCTACAGGAAAAGTCAATACTATCAAGGAGGGATGAGGTGTTTTTTAATGAGGTTCTTGCTTCATAGTGCTTAGTGATATGCTCCAAAACCCTCAACTACCTTCCCACATCCACATATGACCTAAACCAAAAGTCAAACTCGGCCCTACCGATTCTTTCTATCCGGCGCCACCGAGTTTCAAATGTCATAGCCACTGCCACAAACCCTAGGCAAATCGGTCTCACCGATAGGGATTTCGGTCACACCGAGATGGGGTTGTAATCTCTCTGTTTCCCTTCATAACGTTTCGGTCCTACCGAGATGAGCGATCGGTCCCACCGAGATTGCAATGTAAACTCTCTGTTTCTCCTTCGTAACATTTCGGTCCCACCGAAATGAGCGATCGGTCCCACCGAGTTTAGCTGACTAACTCTCTGGTTAGCTTATTACCAAAATAGGTCCCACCGAGTTTTTGTAATCGGTCACACCGAGATTACGTTATGCCCTAACCCTAACCATATCGATCCTACCGAGTTGCATCTCAGTCCCACCGAAAACCCTAACGGTCACTAGGTTTGCTGAATCGGTCTGACCGAGTCTTTCACTTCGGTCTCACTGAGATTGGTAAATTGTGTGTAACGGTTAGTTTTTGTGTGGAGGCTATATATACACCTCCACCCACTCTTCATTCGTGGAGAGAGCCATCAGAACATACCTACACTTCCAACCTATATTTTCCTGAGAGAGAACCACCTACACTTGTGTTGAGACCAAGATATTCCATTCCTACCATATGAATCTTGATCTCTAGCCTTCCCCAAGTTGCTTTCCACTCAAATCATCTTTCCACCAAATCCAAATCCTGTGAGTGAGAGTTGAGTGTTGGGGAGACTATCATTTGAAGCACAAGAGCAAGGAGTTCATCATCAACACACCATTTGTTACTTCTTGGAGAGTGGTGTCTCCTAGATTGGCTAGGTGTCACTTGGGAGCCTCCGACAAAGATTGTGGAGTTGAACCAAGGAGTTTGTAAGGGAAAGGAGATCGCCTACTTCGTGAAGATCTACCGCTAGTGAGGCAAGTCCTTCGTGGGCGATGGCCATGATGGGATAGACAAGGTTGCTTCTTCGTGGACCCTTCATGGGTGGAGCCCTCCGTGGACTCGCGCAACCGTTACCCTCTGTGGGTTGAAGTCTCCATCAACGTGGATGTATGATAGCACCACCTATCAAAACCACGACAAAAACATTCGTGTCTCCAATTGCGTTTGAATTCTCCAAACCCTTCCCTTTACATTCTTGCAAGTTGCATGCTTTACTTTCCGCTGCTCATAGACTCCTTGCATGCTTGCTTGAATTGTGTTAAGATTGCTTGACTTGTGCTAAGATAGTTAAAATCTGCCAAAGACTAAAATTGGGAAAAGGATAGATTTTTATTTGGTCAAGTAGTCTAATCACCCCCCCTCTAGACATACTTTCGATCCTACAGGGCCGCATTGATATGCGAGCTCGGAACGTGCCAGGCGGTCCTGTTGCCAATTACTCCGGGAGCGCTTGAAGGTGTCCGGGTCCTAAAACCCTGAACTAGTGGATTGCCTTAAGAGGCTGCTTTGCACTTCTGCTGCGAGGGCCGCAGTGTGCTCCTCCGTGCGGAGAGAGCACTCTGTGTTTCCATTGACTGTGATGACCCCCCGAGGTCCTGGCATCTTGAGCTTGAGATATGCATAATGTGGTACCGCATTGAATCTCGCAAATGCGGTTCGCCCGAGCAGTGCATGGTAGCCACTGCGGAACGGGACTATGTCGAAGATTAACTCTTCGCTTCGGAAGTTATCCGGGGTTCCGAAGACCACTTCCAGTGTGACTGAGCCTGTCCAATGGGCCTCTACACCTGGTATGACACCTTTAAAGGTCGTTTTTGTGGGTTTGATCCTTGAGGGGTCTATACACATTTTGCGCACTATGTCCTGATAAAGCAGGTCCAGGCTGCTGCCGCCGTCCATTAGGACTTGAGTGATGTGAAATCCGTCAATGATTGGGTCTAGGACTAGTGCGGCGAATCCGCCATGACGGATACTAGTGGGGTAGTCTATGCAATCGAAGGTGATCGGACAGGAGGACCATGGGTTGAACTTTGGGGCGACTGGCTCCAACGCATATACGTCCCTGAGCGCACGCTTCTGCTCCCTCTTGGGGATGTGGGTTGCGTATATCATGTTCACTGTCCACACTTGTGGGGGGGACCTCTTCTGTCCTTCGGTGTTCGGCTACCGGGGCTCCTCCTCGTCATCGCTATGTGACCCCTTATCTTTGTTTTCGGCATTTAACTTGCCGGCCTGCTTGAACACCCAACAATCCCTGTTGGTGTGGTTGACTGGCTTGTCGGAGTGCCGTGTATTTGACACGAGCGATCGAGTATACGGTCCAAACTGGACGGACCCGGAGTGCTTCTTTTGAATGGCTTTTTCCGCTGACCGGGTTTAGAGCCTTTGAATCCAGCATTGACTGTCGTATCCTCAGTATTGTCGCTGTTAATGCGGCGCTTATGTTTGTTGCGACGTGATCTGCCGTTGCCGTCCTTGGTATCCGAAGTACCATGGTTCTTTGATATGTTATTGCTGCGAGCCAACCAGCTGTCCTCTCCCGCACAAAAGCGGGTCATGAGTGTCGTGAGGGCTGGCATAGATTTCGGCTTTTCCTGGCCAAGGTGCCGGGCGAGCCATTCGTCGCGGATGTTATGCTTGAAAGTTGCTAGGGCCTCTGCATCCGGACAGTCGACGATTTGATTTTTCTTTGTTAGGAACCGTGTACAGAATTGCCTGGCCGATTCCTCTGGCTGCTGAATTATGTGGCTCAAGTCATCGGCATCTGGTGGTCGCACATAAGTGCCCTGAAAGTTGTCGAGGAATGCGGCTTCCAGATCTTCCCAACAGCCAATGGACTCTGATGGCAAGCTGTTGAGCCAATGCCGAGCTGGTCCTTTGAGTTTGAGTGGGAGGTATTTGATGGCGTGTAGGTCACACCGCGGGCCATGTGGATGTGCAGGAGGAAATCCTCGATCCATACCGCAGGATCTATTGTGCCGTTGTCGCGACCGAATTTTCTAGACATTGATTTCCAGAAAATGGTCGTCGTGCTCACCAGCCCCAGGATTACTCTTAGCTGATGAGGCACCAACTTGATGCAGAAATTCCAAGCAAAAATACAAAATATGTAGTACAAGACCATTCTGGCCTGTGAGTACAACAATTGGGTTTCTAGTGGTCGATGGCGGAAGCGGTTTGTGAGTCGTCAGTGTCTATGGGACTCCATTTTCCACAGGAACAGCTGACCAGGTCAACTCCTATCTTCGCGAGGCTGCTATCACCGTTGCTTAGTTTCTGGGGCTGTCACCGCAACGCTCCTCTCCATGCAGAAATCTGGCCAAGACAATAGCCAGGGACAAGCCAGTGAGTACTTTGAATGTACTCG
Organism: Triticum urartu; assembly: GCF_003073215.2. Classification (NCBI taxonomy): domain Eukaryota; kingdom Viridiplantae; phylum Streptophyta; class Magnoliopsida; order Poales; family Poaceae; genus Triticum; species Triticum urartu. The sequence continues at coordinate 133,554,151 of NC_053025.1, read as the reverse complement.
CAAACATTATGAACACTGGGATAATATAATTGATAATCATGCACTGAAAAAATTCTATGATCACATCGTCAGTCATAAATAAAACATCTTTTATGCATGCAAGCAGGTTGTTTATATGCAACATGAATAAGCAATAATGGAGTGGGGAATAAAATGCCGCAGTCGGGCGTCTGAACGACACCACCTAAAGGGCTTATAAAGTAAATAAATAACAAGCAATGCCACAGTCGGGCATCTCAGCGACACCACATAAAGGGCTTATAAAATAAATTAAATAACAAGCAATGCCACAGTCGGGCGTCTCAGCAACACCACATAAAGGGCTTATAAAATAAATAAATAACGTGCAACGCCACAGTCGGGTGTCTTAGCGACACCACATAAAGGGCTTATAAAATAAATAAATAAATAACAAGCAATGCCACTGTCGGGCGTCTCAGCGACACCACATAAAGGGCTTATACAATAAATAAATAACAAGCAATGCCACAGTCGGGCGTCTCAGCGACACCACATAAAGGGCTTATAAAATAAATAAATAACAAGCAATGCCACAGTCGGGCGTCTCAGCGACACCACATAAAGGGCTTATAAAATAAATAAATAACAAGCAATGCCACAGTCGGGCGTCTCAGCGACACCACATAAAGGGCTTATAAAATAAATAAATAACAAGCAATGCCACAGTCGGGCGTCTCAGCGACACCACATAAAGGGCTTATAAAATAAATAAATAACAAGCAATGCCACAGTCGGGCGTCTCAGCGACACCACATAAAGGGCTTATAAAACAAATAATCACAATGAATATCCAGGAGGTAGAACCGTCCCAGGGATACTCGATAATACAAATGATGCAACGGGTTAGTCCATCACAAAATAGTAATCACGGTCCTCACAAGTCACCAGTTGGTATCCAAGTTTGGTTTAACAATTTCACCTCCGAAGACCGACACTAAGACCAACACTTGACCCATCCCAGACTGTAATCCTTAACCATGGACACGGCTATTCGAATAGGTTTAATCTCTGCAGAGGGTGTACTCTTTACCCACGAGTAACGGATTCCTTTAGTCCATCGGGACTAATTTCGTCTACGGCCTTTTAGTTGAAAACACGCCTAACTTGCACACACCAGCTTAACTCATCGGTGTCTGGAATAACCCACGACACTTGTTAAGCAAAACTCTAAGTGGGGAGGCTACAACCTCGCGTAGCATGGGATAAAATTTATATCGCGCGCTCTAAGGGGTGGCCTCCCCTCTTGGTCCCAACCGGAAACACCCATGCCCCCTGACCAGGTGGCATGCCTACCGGCTACAACCGACATCTTCCACCATGGCCTCTCTGTACGGTGTGTGCTGGAAAGGGGTTGATGACTTACTGAACCGTACCCTACCTGCGGCAGGGACGAGTGGTAGTACGAGGCAAATATGGGGGTTACTGGAACAAGACTCGATCTACGGCCGACTCTGGAGGCTTATAAGTTCCCTGCATGACATGTATATCAAATATATTTCAACCGACGAAATCACCACCCATTATACCTTACTATGCCATACCGGACATAACCGTCCCGATGGGGACCGGCGACAAGCTCACCCCTACCCAAGGCAGAGGCTTTCCCGGATTCCTTTCCGGCATGCATGCAAGGCACATGAGGATGATTACCATCACAAGTATATTCATTTCCAACAGCAAGGAAATCACTAATATGCCTTCATGCAAATGATCACATCGCCACATAAAATAACGAGTTCTCCGAAATGAGATGGTGTTATAAACGTGTCAACTAACACATCAAAAATATTATGCCAGGGTTCAAGATGCTTGCCTTCATGGTGTGGAAGGGCAGGGTGCACTCCAAATCTTTTGAAAGCTTTCTTCTCTTCCAAAATCCTATTTTCAAAAATATGCAAATAACACATATTTCAAAAACAGTACAAAAAAGTTGTTTGAAAAATTTTCAAATAAATCTCAAAATAAACTAGACAGAATTTGAGGGATGTAGGAAAAAGAATCAACTCATTTGGAGTTGTATTTAAAAAGTTAAGCTCAGTCAAAGTTTGGTCAAAATCTGTTTAAAAAAATAAATCAGAAAAGAAAAACGATTCGAATATATACGTACATGTCGAAAGCGTACTCTGGAAATACGCCTCCACTTATCCAGCGTGGACTACGCGTGGGTCACCGACAGTAGGCCCGCCTGGCCCACTGGTCAGGTTTGACTGGTCCACGCGCGCGTCGTCTCCCCCTGACCGAACAGAGACGGAGCTCCGGCGAGGCTCGCCAGCGAATGGCGGCGTCCCTCGGTGATCTGAGCGCATGGGCATGCTCAGGAGGTCGAGACGAACTCGGGGGTACCCGCCATGGTCGCCGACGTGGACGGAGTCGCCGGCGACGAGCTTCGCGGCGGAGATGGCTTCGGGGGCGAAGTGAGTTTGGGGCTGCGGTGGTTCCCGATCAAAATCGAGCAGGGGAACGAGTTCATGGGAGGATGAGAAGGTTCCTGGTCAAGATAAATGGGAGGGGGAGGCCCTGGTGGCGCCGGAAGGGCTGGGGCAGTGGCGGCGGCTGCGGTTGCCGGAGATGGGGGAGGAGACCTCTCCGGGTCGATTGGCTGCCTAAGGGGGTCCTAGGGTGATGGCTTGGAGCTGCCTGCGTGCGGAGACAAGCTCGGGGCTCCTTAAATAAGTGATCGGGGTCGGTTCCGCTGCGGTGGATGAGGATGCCGGCGAACCGCCTCTCTGTAGCTTGCAGGGCGTCGTGGAGGCGACGAGAGCTAGCCGACGAGCGAGGAGATAAGCTCGCGCGGCTCCCAGGGGCAGGTGGTGAGCCGGGGTGGCTTGGGCGGCGCCGACCGGGGCTGGAGCCACTGCGGACGCCGGCGTGCCGCCAAGAATGCCCTGACGGCGGCGCTGTAGCGTGTCAGGGTGGTCGGGGTGGCGTGGCGGTGCAAGAGGATACGTGGCGGCTAGCTGCTGATGGCCAAGGGCCGGAACGGGTGCGGGGCGAGACACGGCGGCTCGGGCGCACGTGCGTGCCAAACGCACGCTCTGGGCGCTCCCAGAGCACGCCCGGGACGTGTTCGACGGAATGCCCTTGCATGCTAGAGGTCGCAAGGGAGGCTGGCAAGGGACAGGGCTAGGTTAGGCTTAGTGATAAGGTGAATGGACATGCTAGTTTTCCCAGAGGTGCAAGGTCACAATGTAATGACAAATGTCATGTCAAAAATGTTTATGCACTCAAGGTGTTTGATAAAATGCCACAGGCACCTAAGCTGTTCTTGGAGTGGCCAAAATCTCCAGAGTGGGGTCTCTTTAGATGAATAAGAGGGTGGTGAGGTTAGTTTGTGAAAAGCACAAACTTGTTAGTGCAAGTTTTGCAAAACTACAATTCTGGACAGGAGATAAATGGCATTATTTCATGAACCAAAAATGATCCAATGGGTGCATGCTCCTGGACTTAGGGGTTTGGGAGGGTTGTCTACAAGTAGGAGAAGGAACAATGTCACTAGAGCAAAAAATAAATAGGGTTGTAGTAGAAATCACAAGGCTGGACCAGAATGAAAATGAGGTTGATTCACTCAAATTTTTCAAATAACATCACTGGGTTTTTGCATAAAGTTGAATCATATGCTACTACCAACATCCCATAATTTTTGTGGAGGCCAGAAAGAAATATCTAAATGGGTTGTAGTGCAAAATTGCACTCTGGACCAGAGAAGAAAAATTGATGCAGAGCTCAAAATATTACAAGAATAAAAGATATTTTTGCATAAAAGTGATTTAAAAACATCACATGACATCTCCAAATTTTGGTTGGAATTTTAAGTGAATTTATCAAATGGTTGTAGTTCAATTATGGCCATATAACCTTGGAAAACCATTTTTCAAGAAAATAAAGATCAAGCAAATTAATTATGTAATTAGTTATACTGATAAAAGAAAAGTTTTTTTTGAGAGGTTAAACAAGTCCAATAACATATTTGAAAGGTTTTCACTTTAGGGAACAACTCCATGATAATAAGAAAGGAAATGTTTCAAAAAATCAAAAGGGAGTCCAAAAAAAATCAAAGTTTTAATTCCTGGCAAAAAATTTAATTTAATAAAACAAGGCCAAAAAATTTTGGGGTGTCACAGCCGTCGTATGATTCTATATTTACGGGTTTGAAACCCTCAGGGATTTGATGATCCATTACTTTGTCTGTGAAGCATAAGGGGTGTGCGGCGCCTCTGTACTGGGCTATATCGCGACGCAGCTCAAATGAGTCTTGCCCGCTGTGTTCGGCCCGGCCAGACTTACTTTTACTGTATCCGGCGTGACGATTATCGTCTCGCATAGTGGCGCGCCCTCGTGATCCGTAGATCGATCTTGCGTGTTTTGCTTTGTCCTTCAATACGTCTCGCAGGTCTGGCGTATTTCCCCATGCCTTTTTATTTGAATGGCGTCGGGGTGCGGGCTGAGATTTTGGCTGGAATGCCTCTCTGTCGCGGCCACGAGGTGGCCGATCAGCCGCGTCATACACCGGGGATGTGGGTTTCGGTGCTTCCTCCTCTAGTCGGGGTAGCAACCTGCACTTTGGGTAACTCTTGGAGGGGCGTTTGAGTTTATATTCCTTGGCCGCCAGGACTTCAGTCCATCTGTCATCTAGCAAATCTTGATTAGCTTGAAGCTGCTGCTGCTTTTTCTTAAGGCTATTTGCCGTGGCTATAAGCCGGCGCTTGAAGCGCTCTTGTTCGACGGGATCCTCTGGCATGATGAATTCGTCATCGTCGAGGCTTGCCTCGTCTTCGGAGGGAGGCATGTAATTATCATCCTCCGCCTCTCCATCTGCCGCTCTCTCAGGAGGGCTGGCCTATCCATCCTCCTGCTCTAAATCTTGTTGGAGGGGGTTGTTGTTGCCTTCGGCACTGTCCGGAGTGCTATTATCTCCGGTGCCGGTATCACCGCTTTTACCTTGGCGGGACTTAGAGCGGCGCCGCTGTCGCTAGCGCTTGAGTTGCTTCTTGGAGGGGTCATCCTCCGTTGTCCTGTCGCCATTGCCTTCTTTGGGTGTGTCCATCATGTATATGTCATATGATGAGGTGGTTGTCCAGTGCCCCGTGGGCAGTGATTCCTCTTCGCCTCCCGCATCGTCATCCATACTGTCGATGTCTTCGGAGTCGAAGTCGAGCATGTCGGTTAAGTCATCGACAGTGGCTACTAAGTGGGTGGTGGGTGGGCGGCGAATTTCTTCGTCATCCGCATCCCAATCCTGCCGGACGTAGTTTGGCCAGGACTCTCCTGACAAGGAGAGATACCTTAATGAGTTCAGTATGTTGCCAAAGGGCGTGCTGAAAAATATCCGCGGAGGTAAACTCCATGATCGGCGCCCAATCGGATTCGACAGGAACGGGCGTAGGCGGTTCGGAGTCCGTGGCCGGAGAAGGATCCGACAGTTTGGCACACGGCTCTCGTGAAGGGTAAGGTCGATATTCGGCTCGATCGCCATAGAGGATACGGCCTCCGTGGCGGGGTCTATCCACCCGTCCATGGATGGCGCAACTGGCTCCGAATTGAGGGTCGGAGCGGCTGTCGGTGCGATTTCTTGAACACTGTCTGATGGTAGAGCTAAATCATACTCATCATGACCGCATGGCGCACAAGGTAGGGGCTCGAATCCGTCGAAGATCAAGTCTCCGTGGATATCGGTCGTGTAATTTAAGCTTCCAAACCTGACCTGGTGGCCAGGGGCGTAACTTTCGATCTACTCCAGATGGCCAAGCGAGTTGGCCCGCAGTGCGAAGCCGCCGAACACAAAGATCTGCCCGGGGAGAAAAGTCTCACCCTGGACTACATCGCTATCGATGATCGTAGGAGCCATCAAGTCTAACGGCGACGACACAAGGGAACTCTCAATGAAAGCACCAATGTCGGTGTCAAAACCGGCGGATCTCGGGTAGGGGGTCCCGAACTGTGCGTATAAGGAGGATGGTAACAGGAGGCAGGGAACATGATGTTTTACCCAGGTTCGGGCCCTCTCGATGGAGGTAAAACCCTACGTCCTGCTTGATTTATTCTTGATGATATGACTATTACAAGAGTTGATCTACCATGAGATTGGAGAGGCTAAACCCTAGAAGCTAGCCTATGGTATGATTGTATGTTGTCCTATGGACTAAAACCCTCCGGTTTATATAGACACCGGAGGGGGCTAGGGTTACACAAGGTCGGTTACAAAGGAGGAGATATCCATATCCCTACTGCCTAGCTTGCCTTCCACGCCAAGTAGAGTCCCATCCGGACACGAGACGAAGTCTTCAATCTTGTATCTTCATAGTCCAACAGTCCAACCAAAGGATATAGTCCGGCTGTCCGGAGACCCCTAATCCAGGACTCCCACACTCGCCAAATCATCTGTGGTGCCCATTAGTTGCCACGATATCTACCTCGAGCATGTTCTGCACGGCTTCGGGGGTGCAACAGTCTCTCTTCCAGTCAAGTACCTAGGACTCCCCCTAACGACCGGCAGAACTAGGCTAGTTCACCTGCAGTTCATTCTAGACCGGATCAGAGCTAGACTCGCCAGATGGAAGGGCCGGCTCCTTCCGCTGGCAGGGCGCCGAGTCCTCGTCAGATGCGTCCTTTCAGCCATGCCAACGTTCGCCCTATCAGTGCTGTGTGCACCAAAGAAGTTCTTCAAGGAGATAGACAAGGTCAGGCGATGCTTCCTGTGGGCACACGACCAGGAGATCAGCGGTGGCAAGTGCAAGGTGGCATGGAGGGTGGTGACCACGCCGGAGGCCAGAGGAGGATTGGGCATCCATGATCTCTCGGCCTTCGCCCGGGCTCTGCGCCTCCGTTGGCTTTGGCTATGCTGGGCCGACCCATCCAGGCCCTGGGTTGGCACCGACACCCCGTGTGATGCTGCAGACCGCACTCTCTTTGCAGTGTCTACGGTGGTGACCATCGGTGATGGCCAGACTGCCTCCTTCTGGCCCTGCCCATGGCTTGCGAGCAGGCCGCTCCGGCAGGACTACCCTGCGGTCTTTGCATGGTCCCGACGCAAGAACAGATCAGTTAGCGAAGCACTACACGAAGACAGATGGCTTCTTGACCTCAGGCATGGTAGCTTCGAAGACATCCTGCCACAAATCATGCAGATGGCTCGAGCCATAAGGCAGGCTCGGATCACCATCCAGGCAGGTACAACGGACAGCATCAGATGGACGCTGGGCAGCTTTGGGCAGTACACCGTGAAGACGGCCTACAATGCCCAATTTGAGAGTGCAAGGCCAAACGAGTTCCGAGGGATGATCTGGAAGATTTGGGCACCGGGCAAGATCAAAATGTTCCTCTGGCTGCTGCATTTGGACCGTCTATGGTGCACCGATAGACTGCAAACGAGAGGGTGGGAGAACAACTATTTCTGCCAACTTTGTAGGCGAAACCTGGAAACCTCTGTGCATCTATTCTAGGAGTGCCTGATCTCGCTCAGGGTTTGGAGCAGCGCAGCAAGATGGGGAGGGTGCAACGCCCTAGATCATGCATCGTGGCTTCCAGCCGACTCCACCACAACGAGAATCCAGAAGATCATCGGCTTCACCACCACCGCAAGCAGAAAATGCATCAAGTCCATGGTAGCTCTCATCGCCTGGCATATTTGGTTGGAGCGAAACGAATGTGTTTTCAGACAAAAGCAACCTTGCGTAAAAAGCATCATTGACGGGTGCAGAAGGGACCTCGAGCAATGGAGGCTGGCAGGAGCAAGATGTGTTGAGAGCCCATTCGGGGAAGAAGAAACCTATAGTGCCGGGTAGGGCAGCCGAGTGTTTTTGGCTTGGAGCATTGTAATTCTAAATCTCTCTGAGACTCTGATCACTTAATCACCCTTTGTAACCTCTCCCTATGCTAAATCAATGAAAATCAGCGAGCGCTGGACAGTTTAAAAAAAATCAAAAAAGAAAATGAAAAAGGAATAGTTCGCTCGCGCGGATGTGCTCGGTCGCATAACTGACGCCCTCTCCGCTCACCTCTGCAAAGGCGACCTGCCCCCACAACGCCGCCGCCTGCGACGAAGACGGCGGAGCCAAGCACCTTCTCGCCGCCACCTTCCACTGCTAATCCAACCACGCCTCCTGCATCCCATTTACCGCCGCCGACGAAGCCCCAGCCCGCCGGCGGCACCTTCTGCCTTCTCACGGATCCTGGGACGGCCGAGCCATTGGGCTACACTGCGGCGGGCAATTAGTTGGTTCTCCCTCTCCCGTCGTTGTGGGGCATCCTTCCGAGGCGCAGTGGAGCAATCGACGGGAGCCCTTGCGGTAATTGCTCGGATTCGAATTCCAGTTCTTTTCGGAGTTTCTACGGCAACAAGTCCCGGCCGTTTCGTCCTTGGATCCGGACTCCCTTCTTCTAATCGGATAAAAGGTGAGGCCTCGGCTCGACTGAATATAAGTGCAGCCAGCCCTCGGTGTGCTTCTTCTCATCAGATTAGATACAAGCCAAGTCCAATTGGTTTGCCGCTGAAGCAACTCTTCTCCAACAAGACCTGCTTTTGCAATTGCTCCAATGGAGGTCTGTAGCGTAGCCAGGATAACGAGCTTTGCACATTTTGGCCTGAAAATTTTGCCTAAGCTCCTGGTTCTTTCTCCCGGTTCATTGGGGAAATTTAGAAAGGTCTCACCAGCGATGGGAACTGAAACTGTGTTGAGAAAACTGCCGGAGCTGCTGCAGGATGTATTGAGAAAGGTCTCACCACCCATGGAAACTGAAACTGTGGTGAGAAATTTGCCGGAGCTGCCGCAGGATGTATTGATGGACATATTTTCACTCCTGGAGATACCTGACCTCATGCGTGCGGCCTCTGTCAGCTCCTCCTGGGGCTCCGCGTATACCAGCCTCTGCAGCCAGCTTAAGCTGTACAAACGGCCTCAAACGCCTTGCCTCCTCTACACCTCTGAATCTGCTGGTGAGAATGTAGCTTGTCTCTACAGCCTCGCAGAGAAGAGGGTCTACAATTTAACTCTCCCTGATCCACCCATCCGCAGCAGGTATCTTCTTGGGTCATCGCATGGTTGGCTAGTTACCGCGGATGACAAGTCTGAGCTACACCTTATCAATCCGGTCACTGGCCAACAGATTGCTCTCCCGTCAGTGGTCACCATTGGTTATGTACAACCAATATTTGACAATGCAGGCACAATTATTATGTATAAATTGCGACAGCAACTTTATGATCCGGACTTAGACCCCGAAATGGTTGGTCCCAAAATGTTCCCCCATGCTCCCGACAAGCTTCGTGACCATGTCTACATCAGGGTATTTATCTTTCCGGATCCGTCCACAGGAAGCTACATTGTGGTTCTCATCCATGGTCCAGGATGTCAGCTTTCGTTTGCAAGGGTAGGAGATTGTAAGTGGACCTTGCTGACGCCGGATTGGGACTATGATCAATGCATCTACATGGATGGTCTATTGTATGCATCCACAAGAGCCGGAAGAATGGATGCTTTTGACCTCACTGGTCCTACCGTCACGAGGAATATAATTGCAGATGAGATTGCCATTCACAGTTCTGAGTACAGGGGCGAATTCTACCTTCTTCAGGCTCCATGGGGTGATCTGCTGCAAGTTTGCAGGAAGGCTGAACTCATAGATGCGGGCTATGAGGAGCTCATAGTTAAAACTAATAAAATCTTGTTACACAAAGTCGATATGGAAGCACAAGAGCTTGTGGAAATAAATAGCTTGCATCATAACGTGTTGTTTTTGGGGCGTAACCAGTCTATATGCCTTAGTGCTGAAGAATATCCGCAACTGAAGGCAAATTGTGTCTATTTCGCAGATGATGAGCAACATAATTGGAAGTATAAGACGAATCCCCGGGACATAGGTGTTCTCAACCTTGAAGATGACAGTAGGGAGGAAATTGTGTCCCCGCTTTGGTCCAGCTGGCCAAGTCCCATATGGATAACACCCAGTCTTACAGTGATGAACCTGTCATTGTACAAATAGGTAGCTTTTTTTAATTATGTACCTTGATTATGGGGTATGTCGACCAAATTTGCCACTCTTTGGTGGGCAGATGCTATGACAACGGAAGCATGTTCCGTTTATCTCTTTTTTCCATACATTGTTTGCTGTATCTGATGAAACTATGGCCGAAAAATAAATATTAGGAATGGAAATGGTGCTCTACAACAATTCCGTTTTCTGTTCTCACATTTCTTTCCTATTCACATGCATATTCTGGCTGAATATTGTTTCTTTCATACCACCCCCATCCCCACTATAACTGAAAGTACAATTTGCGTACTCTCGGAAAAAATAATAACCGGAAGTACAAGCCACGTAGTAACCATCCAGTAGCATGGTCTATTATTCTCTTCGGTATGATATACTATGTATTTCTGATGCTTTCATTGTGTCTATCATTTATTTAATTGGAATGTTCTTCATTAACTAGCCATTGAAGGTGACATCATTTTCTGATTATTATCGGCACATGTTGTCAGTGGAATTGCTTATCCCTGTCCATGGTTCAAGATAACTGAAGATTATATTTGAATGGTATAAGTAAATTACACTCTTCTCCTTGGCTACTTGATACGGTTCTTTCATGATTTGGCAAGCATTTCGGCTGAGTTACTTTGAAAAAGAGGAAGATTGCCACTCGAAACAGTTTAGAATCTTTAATTTACACCGAACGGTACTGTGGTCGGCATGTTTGTCGGCATACTCATGGAAACATCACGGTTTCCTTATGAGGTGAAGACGTGTTAGCCGTACAGCATGCCTCTGGTATGTACCCCCTCCCGAACAACCTGAACTCCACAGCTTCTTATGTAGGTATGATTACCAGTGCTAATTCACTATTTATTTAGCTGGTGTATTTTTGTTATCCTTGTATATAATGCAATTTTATGTTCCCTGTAAGGCATGTGCATGTTTTGGTTAAAAATAAAAGTAGAAATATGCATGTCGGCAAAATTGTAGCATAGAACATAAGCATAAACACTTGCGGAACTGGTGGCACAACTCCAAATGTTTTCCCTTCAAATTAGCCCAGAAACTAATTTTATGCAATTCTTAGTATTACCTTCACAATTTTATCGATCCACTCAGTGTATAATGGAAAGCTCCAGATTTCAGAGGTATCTTAATGGTAGAGAAGAATCTGTTAATCGGTGGGAGGGAATTGCAGAACCCTGAAGCGACAGTCATCAAGCCATCTCATGCTCAATGGGGAACCAATATTCCACTACAATTTCAAGTTGGCGTAGTCTGCCAAAAAAAACAGGAAAAAAAAACTGTTGGCGCCAGATTCCAAGGCGCTTAGCCAGCTATGAATCTGATCTCACGTTGAGGTTGAACAAGGGGCCACGACAGTCAAACATCAACCCATGCCTCGCAGTGTAGGTAATCTATATCTTAAAATTGAAATCTACAGGGATCACAACTAATGATCTGAATGATCATTTCTCGTGAATGATGGTTTGGTTCGACCTGACTTTTGTATGGGACATCAGAATATCATAATGTAGGCTAGTGAAAAAGTACTCCTGCTTATGAAACAACGTGGTTGCTTTGACGTGGGTTTACACAATTCATATCTTCTGCGATCTTGTAAAACAGCCTCCTTATACTTGGACTAACAAGAGGTTTTCAGCACTTATAAAAGATTGGATAGATGTCTAGTAAATATTGAATCGTGTGCTGTTCATCGAAATACTACACTCTATAATAGTATAATTTTTTTATCGATTCCCACTTACACATGACATGGGGCATTGTGCAGGTTCAGGCCACATATGCGCAAAATTTGCTCTACCAAGAGCTTTTGCCTTGGTGATACAGGTGTATGAAAGATGTTGAGCATCAGCAGTAACAAACCTCTTATATCTTGATGATGCTGTTGAGGAAAACAAGCGAATACACTGGCTTGGTGTGTCTATACCACTACCAGAAATGGTGTGTCTTTTCTAACTGCAAGTGTAGGCAAGCTGTTGCATGTGCCAAAATGCTGTTCGATCGAAGGCTGGCAAGAAGAGGGATTTTATTTGAAGCCAGCTTGAGCAGTACAAACGGCCTCAGACGCCTTGCCTCCTCTACACCTCTGAATCTGCTGGTGAGAACGTAGCTTGTCTCTACAGCCTCGTGGAGAAGAGGGTCTACAATTTAACTCTCCCGGATCCACCCATCCGCAACATGTATCTTGTTGGGTCATCACATGGTTGGCTAGTTACCGCGGATGACAAGTCTGAGCTACACCTTATCAATCCGGTCACTCGCCAACAGATTGCTCTCCCGTCGGTGGTCACCATTGGTTATGTAGAGCCAATCTTTGACAATGCAGGCACAGTTATTATGTACAAATTGCGGCAACAACTTTACGATCCGGACTTAGACCCCAAAATGGTTGGTCCCAAAATGTCAACCCATGCTCCCGACAAGCTCCGTGAAATAAATAGCTTGCATCATAACGTTTTGTTTCTTGGGCATAACCAGCCTATATGCCTCAGTGCTGAAGAATATCCGCAACTGAAGGCAAATTGTGTCTATTTCGCAGATGATGAGCAATGTAATTGGATGTATAAGACGAATCCCCGGGATATAGGTGTTCTCAACCTTAGATGACAGTAGGGAGGAAATTGTGTCCCCGCTTTGGTGCAGCTGGCCGAGTCCCATATGGATAACACCCAGTCTTACAGTGATGAACCGGTCATTGTACAAATAGGTAGTTTTTTTAATTATGTACCTTGATTATGGGGTCTGTCGACCAAATTTGCCATTCTTTTGCGGGCAGATGGTATGACAATGGAAGCATGTTCCGTTTATCTCTTTTTTCGTGCATTGTTTGCCGTATCTGATGAAACTATGTCCGGAAAAATATCATGAATGGAAATGGTGCTGTACAACAATTCCGTTTTCTCTTCTCACATTTCTTTCCTATTCACATGCATATTCTGGCTGAATACTGTTTGTTTGATACCCCCCCCCCCCCAATTGAAAGCACAATTTGCATACTCTTGGAAAAAATAATAACTGAAAGTACAAGCTGTTAGATGTGTATAGTTCATTGTGTACATCCCCATTGTATAAGGGGCTTTTCTGCACTTTACCACATCTGTATATGTACTGGCCATTGGCCCTCAGTAATGTTAGTTGCTCATTATCCAACATGGTATCAGATGCTAGGCTAGCCCCTTTCTCCCGCACGATGCAACTCCGTGCGTCTCGATTCTAGCCTGCTCGCCTCCGGTCGTCTGGCCGCTGCATCCTCGATCCGGCTCCTTCTGCTGAAGCAGCCCCGTCCGGCTCCCTCTCGCCCAGGCACTGCTCCGCCTGGAAGCTGCCGAAGCAGCCCCGCCTGGACTGCCCCAGCCGGCCGCTGCACCGCACGGCCTGCTCCGTCCGGCCGCTGATTCGCCCGCTTGGCCGCTGCCGCGGTCTGCCTTTCCCGTGCGGCCCAATCCTCTCGGCCCGCCTCGCCCGTGCGCGGTGGTGGCTACCTCTCGATCCACTCTGGATCGGTCGCCTGCTCCTCCCTCGAATCTACCTCGGTTCATGCGTTCGCGAGTGCGCCCCTGCCGCTTCTCCCGATCCAGATCGGGCCTTCTTTTCCTCGCTGCCCGCTCGATCCCTCGGGCTCCGCTAGTCCCAGCTCCAGATCGGGCCTCCTCTGCTCGCTCGATCCCCCGCTCGGTCTCTGGCCTTGCGAGCGGTGCTGCCTGATCCAGATCGGGCCTACAGTAGCAGTTGACCAAAAAAAGGCAGCAACATCAGAGTGCCTTCCTCATGTCCTCTTCGGGCTATGTCGCGGTTCCTCGGTGCTCGGTGATCTTCGATGGCACCAACTATGCTAAGTTTGTGGGGTTCATGCGTATTCACCTGCGTGGTCTTCTTCTGTGGGGCATCCTCTCTGGCGAGGTACCCTGTCCGTCCTGCCCTGTTGCTCCGGTGGCTCCTGTTCCGCCGGTGTCGTCGGTGCTTGCTGCTGATGCTTCTCAGGCTGATCGGGATGCAGCCAAGGCTCTTGATGATGCTGCAGTTGATGCCTATGATCAGTAGGTATCCGCATACTCTGATGCTCTTTCTGTCTACCGGGATGATTTGTCTGCTTACACTCAGTGGTGCAATGATGATGCTCGAGCTGCGGCTGTCCTCACTGTGAGTGTCCTCCCTCAGTTTGCTTCGGAGTTCATGGGCCTCGGCACTGTTGCAGCGATGTGGTCCTACCTTTGTCAGCGTTATCAGCCCTCTGGCGATGCTCTATACCTTTCTGTGGTGCGTCAGAAGCATGCTCTCCAGCAAGGTGACTCGTCTGTTGATGAGTTCTATTCATAGTGCTCTGCCATCTGGCGTCAGCTTGACTCACTGAGGACTGTTGTTTGTGGCACTTGCCGTTGCTGTCAGACTACGCGGTCTGACTTGGAGTTTCAGAGGGTTCATGAGTTCTTATCTCGTCTCCGCTCCGAGTTTGAGCCCCGCCGGGCTGACTTTCTTGCTTGTGGTCGTGTTCCTATCTCGGAGGTGCTTGCTGAGCTTCGTGCTGAGGAGACCCGTCTTCGCTCTGCTGGGTTACTTGTGGTTCCTTCAGTGTTGGCTACCCGGGCTCCTGTGTCATCTGCTTGCCTCACTGCTCCACCACTCCTGCCCACTCCTTCAGGGGGGTGAGCTGCCCTCTTTATGCTGAGAAGAGTACGTCGCGCCATGACACTTTTTGTGGTTACTGCTCCCGGTCAGGTCACCCAGAGTCTGATTGTCGCCAGAAGAAGCGAGACCAGAGACGCTCCTCTTCCAGTGGCACCCCTGCATCTTCCTCGACTCAGTCACTCACTGACCAGGACATTGTACGCCTCAAGCGTCTACTTGCCTCCTCTGGCTCCTTGTCGACTGGTTCAACTGCTGCTATGACTGCACCCCCCTCTACACCACCACAGGCCTCTACACAGTCAGGTACATCCTCGTGGGTTCTGGATTCTGGAGCTTCCTTTCATATGTCTTCTGATTCTTCTGTGCTGTCTTCTCTCCGACCTCTTGATTCACCTGTTAATGTTCTTACCGCCGATGGCACACCCCTTCCTGTTGCTAGTCGTGGTCTTATTTCCACTCCATTCTTTTCTGTTCCTAGTGTTTCCCATGTTCCTCGCCTTACCATGAATCTTTTTTCTGCTGCCCAACTCACTGATTCTGGTTGTCGTGTCATTCTTGATACCGACTCTTGCTCCATTCAGGATCGTCGCACCAAGGCTTTGGTTGGTGCTGGCCCCCGGCGCCGTGAGTCAGAGGGTCTTTGGGAGGTTGACTGGCTTTGTGTTCCTTCCACTGCCACCACTTCTGCCGACTCCCATGCTCTTGCTGCCTTTTCGTCTGCGTCATTCCAGCAGTGGCATCATCGTCTCGGTCACATCTGTGGCTCTCGCTTGTCTTCGTTAGTTCGTCAGAGCCTCTTAGGGTATGTATCTGGAGATGTCTCCTTACATTGTAATGGTTGCAGACTTGGCAAACAGACTCAGTTACCTTATCCTACTAGTGAGTCTGTATCTCAGCGTCCTTTTGACTTAGTTCATTCTGATGTCTGGGGTCCTGCTCCCTTTGATTCAAAAGGTGGTCATCGCTACTATGTTTTGTTTATTGATGATTTCTCTCGCTACACTTGGCTCTACTTCATGAAATCTCGTAGCGAGGTTCTCTCTATATACAAACGATTTGCTGCCATGGTTCGTACCCAGTTTTCCACGCCCATTTGTACCTTTCGTGCTGACTCTGCTGGAGAGTATATCTCTCAGCTGTTGCATGGTTTTCTCGCGGAACAGGGTACTCTTGCCCAGTTCTCATGTCCTGGTGCTCATGCCCAGAATGGCGTTGCCGAACGTAAGCATCGCCATTTGCTTGAGACGGCTCGGGCGCTGATGATTGTTGCTTCCCTTCCACCCCATTTTTGGGCTGAGGCTGTTTCTGCATCCACCTATCTCATCAACATTCAGCCATCGACTCCCTTGCAGGGTGGTATTCCTCTGGAGTGTCTCACTGGTCGCTCTCCTGACTACTCTTCTCTTCGTATGTTTGGCTATGTGTGCTATGTTCTTCTTGCCCCCCGAGAACACACTAAACTGACTGCTCAGTCGGTTGAGTGTGTTTTCCTTGGTTATAGTGATGAGCACAAGGGCTATTGATGTTGGAATCCTATGGGTCGTCACTTGCGCATCTCGCGTGATGTGACTTTTGACGAGTCTAGTTCCTACTACCCACGTCCTTCTTCCTCGAGTTTCTCTGTGGACAATCTCTCTTTCCTTCTCCTTCCCGATACACCCTACTATGTGCCTTCTGTGTCATCTCTTCCTCCGGCACCTCTCCTTCCTTCTCCTTCACCACCTACCCCATCTTCTCCATCCTCCTCCTCCACCTCTCCACCATCATCTCCAGTCCGTCGCTCTATCTCCCCGTTCCCTCTCCACTATACTCGTCGCCCTTGTCCTAAGGATGTCTCCCCTGACACGCCTTCCACCTCTGGTGCACCTCTCCTCACACCTCCCCTGGTCCACAACCTCCGGGCTCGGCCTCCCCCCCCCGCCCGATCGCTACTCTCCTGATCGGTATGGTCTCTTTGTTATTGCTGAGCCCACTTCCTATGGACTGCCATGACTCAACCTGAATGGCAGCTTGCGATGGCCGAAGAGCTTGCTGCCCTTGAGTGCTCTGGCACATGGGAGCTGGTTTCCCTCCCTTCCGGTGTTCGTCCCATCACCTGCAAGTGGGTCTACAAGATTAAGACTCGCTCCGATGGTTCTCTTGAGCGCTACAAAGCTCGTCTTGTGGCCCGTGGTTTCCAGCAGGAGCAGGGACGCGATTATGATGAGACATTCGCTCCTGTGGCCCACATGACCACTGTCCGCACTATCCTTGTTGTGGCTTCTGTTCGTCAGTGGTCTATCTCTGAACTTGATGTCCAAAACGCTTTTCTCAATGGTGAGTTGCGTGAGGAGGTTTATATGCAGCCACCATTGGGGTACTATGCTCCTGATGGTATGGTCTGTAGGCTTCGCCGCTCCCTCTATGGTCTTAAACAGGCCCCTCGTGCCTGGTTTGAGCGCTTCGCCTCTATGCTTACTGCCGCTGGTTTCTTGCCCAGTGACCATGACCCCGCGCTGTTTGTCCACACATCTCCTCGTGGTCGGACTCTTCTCCTTCTCTATGTTGATGACATGATCATTACTGGTGACGATTCTGAGTACATTGCCTTTGTTATGGCTCGCCTTCGAGACCAGTTCCTCATGACTGATCTTGGTCCTCTTTGCTATTTTCTTGGGATTGAGATCTCCTTGACCTCTGATGGCTTCTACATCTCCCAAGAAAAATATATTCAGGATCTTCTTGCTCGCGCCGCTCTTGGTGATGAGCGCACAGTTGTGACTCCTATGGAGCTCAACATTCAGCTTCGTGCCTCTGATGGTGACCCTCTCCCTAATCCAACTCGCTATCGTCACCTTGTTGGCAGTCTTGTCTATCTGGCTGTTACACGCCCTGACATCTCCTATCCTGTCCACATCCTGAGTCAGTTTGTTCCAGCCCCCACCTCTGTCCACTATAGTCACCTCCTCCGTGTTCTACGATATCTTCGTGGCACGATCTCTCAGCGCCTTTTCTTTCCCCGCTCCAGCTCTCTTGAGCTCCAGGCCTACTCTAATGCTACCTGGACTAGTGATCCCTCTGATCGACGCTCACTGTCTGCTTACTATGTCTTTCTTGGTGGCTCTCTTATTGCCTGGAAGACAAAGAAGCAGACTGTAGTTTCTTGCTCGAGTACAGAGGCTGAGTTGCGAGCCATGGCTATGTTGACGGCTGAGGTGATCTGGTTACGGTGGTTACTTGAGGACTTTGGTGTGTCTGCTACTACCTCCACTCCTCTACTGTCCGACAGCACCGGTGCTATCAGTATTGCGCGTGACCCAGTGAAGCATGAGCCCACCAAGCACATCGGTGTGGATGCCCACTTTGTGCGTGCTGCTATGCAGGATCAGACTCTCGCTCTTCACTATGTGCCCTCGGAGTTACAGTTGGCTGACTTCTTCACGAAGGCACAGACTCGTTCCCAGCATGGGTTTTTTCTCTCCAAACTCGGTGTTGTTGATCCACCATGAGTTTGAGGGGGTGTTAGATGTGTATAGTTCACTGTGTACATCCCCATTGTATAAGGGGATTTTCTGCACTTTACCACATTTGTATATGTACTGGCCATTGGCCCTCAGTAATGTTAGTTGCTCATTATCCAACACAAGCCACGTAGTAACCATCTAGTAGAATGGTCTATTATTCTCTTCTGTATGATATACTATGTATTTCTGATGCTTTCATTGTGGCTATATCACTTATTTAATTGGAATGTTCTTCATTAGCTAGTCATTGAACGTGACATCATTTTCTGATTATTATCGGCACATGTCAGTGGAATTTCTAATCCCTGTCCATGGTTGAAGATAACTGAAGATTTTATTTGAATGCTATATGTAAATTACACTCTTGCTCCTGGGCTACTTCATACGATTCTTTCATGCTTTGGCAAGTATTTCGGCTGAGTTACTTTGAAAGAGAGGAGGATTGCCACTCGAAACAGTTTAGAATCTTTAATTTATACCAAATGGTACTGTGGATAGCTTCTTATGTAGATATGCTTACCAGTGCTGAACTGGTGGCACAACTCCAAATGTTTTCCCTTCAAATTAGTATAGAAACTAATATTACGCAATTCGCAGTATTACCTCCACAATTTTCATTGGTCCACTCTATGTATGATGGAAAGCTCCAGATTTTAGAGGTATCTTAATGGTAGAGAAGAACCTGTTTTGGCAGAGCACGAGTACCATCGGTGAGAAGGAATTGCAGAACCCTGAAGCAACAGCCATCAAGCCATTTCATGCTCATTGGGGATCCAGTATTCCACTACAATTTCAAGTTGGCGCAGTCTGCCAAAAAAATTGTTGCCACCAGATTCCAAGGCGCCTAGGCAGCTATGAATCTGATCTCATGTTGAGGTTGAACAAGGGGCCACAACAGTAAAACATGCAGTATCTTGCCCACTGCATTTCGTCAACCCATGCCTCACCATGTAGGTAATCTTTATCTTAAAATAAAAATCTATAGGGACCACAACTAATGATTTGAATGATCATTTCTCGTGAATGATGGTTTGGTTCGACCTAACTTGTGTATGGGACATCTGAATCTCATAATGTAGGCCAGTGAAAAAGTACCCCTGCTTATGAAACAACGTGGTTGCTTTGACGTGGGTTTACGCAATTCTTATCTTCTGCGGTCTAGTAAAACAGCCTCCTTATACTTGGACTAACATTTTCAGCACTAACAAAAGATTGGATAGATGTCCAGTTAATATTTGAATGCTGCGCTGTTCATCGAAATACTACCCTCTATAATAGTAGGTTTCTTTTATCAATTCCCACTTACACACGCTATGGGGGCATTGTGCAGGTTCAAGCCACATATGTGCAGATGGATGAAAACTATGATGGAAACACTCGTCAGCGAGAATTTGCTCTACCAAAACACTTATGCCTTGGTGATACAGGTGCATGAAAGAAGTTGAATTATACAGAGACACGCATACCAACCATCAGCAGAATAATAACCTCTTAGATCTTGATGTTTTGGGGAAATCAAGATAATACACTCGCATGGCGTGTCGATACCACTACCAGAAATGGCATGTCTTTTCTAACTGCAAGCGTAGCCAGTTGCATGTGCCCAATGCTGTTCGATCGAAGGCTGGCAAGAAGAGGGATTTTATTTGAAGACTGACGCTTTTTAGTTCTTATAATAGGTCAAGTCTAGTTGAGAGACATTATGTAAGGGCCAGATCATTCTGGCTGGTTCTGAATTTACATTCGGACCCTGCATCTGTATTTTGTTTGTCTTGAAAACAGACCAAGTACAATGAAGTTTTAACTAAGATTTTCATCAGTACCTTTTCATCGCACGAACCAGGAAACCATCACAATGACAATGTCCATCTAATTTTACATGGTGCTATTTCTATTTCTGTTTGTATACCAGAATTCACTCATTTTATTTTTGTTTGCGGCTGCTGCATAATATCATTTGTAGGATTTGCCACTATTATTCCTATTTTGAACGTAAAGGATTCAATAGAAGTGGAAACATCAGTACTAAATTCTGCTGTGTAAACAATCTTCGTTAGAATCGAAGACACCAAAACCTTTCCATCCATCACAAAAGACCATTCATAAGATTTTTGTACAAAATTCTCGAATGAGCACACTAGACCCTAGTGCACACATCTCATGTGAAAGAAACAGAGTAAAAACTAATGCTAGCACTCGCTACAGAAGTCTCTTGTGAAACAAAGTAAAAACTAATGTTATCAATTACTACAGAAGCACCAAACAGTGGGCTCATTTGCTCAAACTATGGATCTAGATGTTCCTCTCCTTTTTATAACAAGGAAGTCCTTCTTGCAACTTTCAATCCCAACTCCCTTGTGCGACCTGCTGATATGATGAACAATCTAAAAGGAAAATCAATGGCATTTAGTCTTAAAATTTATTACGAGAGAGTGTTCACAATATTTGTAAAAATTTCTCAAAAGAGATTCCTGCAAATTCTAAAGGCTATAACAAGGGCAGCCTTCATGCTAACCAGAGCATAATCTTCATGAAGTGCATAGGATATACCGTTTTACTTGCTGATGCCATGACAATAGTACCGGTGCTTCCCTAGCTGGCTCTTGTCCTTGGCAATCACAAAGCAACCTAGCTTCTTGCAGTGTTCCACTCCCGCTTTGTGACGATTTCGGATGTGGCGATCCCTCTAAAAAGAAAGAAACAAACAAAAACCTAGATTAGTCCCTAAATTTAGTTTACCACATTCAATTAGGAAGTCGAGAGAAAAGCGCTACCTCATGGTCAGTACAGCCATATTCAGAGTTCTAGTTTTCAAAGAAGCAGATCATGCATTGGGTCATTTGATTCTTCTTGAGGCTGCTGAGGTTCTTATCCCGGAAGCTCCTGTGAGCGTCCCTCTCGATCTACAATAGTCAAACAGTTTTCAAAATCAGTTAGTTAAGTTCGTGCCTATGAGCAACAAAAATGCAGCTAGTAGTAAAACATAATGGGCAATTGGTCTTCGGAAAGGCTCAAACAAAAGAATGATCTGCTGTCACGTGACATACCATTGGAAATTTCTACATCGTCACCATATGATCAAACACTAAGGAAAGATACACATTCTTCACCAAAACAGCTATCTGATAAATCCCCAACTTCAAATGACCAAAGGTTTTCAGGTAGGCTTAGCGATGGCTGTAGTATTGACAACAAAGGGGAAAGGAGCAACCTGACTAGATATACCGAAAAAGGCTTTCGCCCCGCTTTATAAATAAAGCAAACCGCCAGAGAGCACACATACATGGACTAGTTCAAACACACACACCCAAGTCCCACAAGAGGAAGTACAGAAGGTTCTACTGAAGGCACAGCTTAACAAGCCCAAACAAAAAGGAAAAAAGGGCGCTGGAGCACACAACAGGCGCCTAGTCTGTCTCCGGAGGAGGCGGAGGGGGCGGCGGTGACAGTCAGACGGCCATCGAGCGAAGGTCAGCGATGAAGGCGGAGATGGCGTCCCGATCCTGTGGGTGGCTAAGCGACCTCCAAAGCTAAAAGTAACCAGATAGTTTGAAAAGAGCGTCAGTAGCCCGTCGAAGAGGAGTGCACTGGATCACAAGTTTATTGCGGATCATCCAGAGAGTCCAAACGATAGCCCCAATATCAAGCCACCTAATGTGGCGAGAAAGTAGGGGGGAGTTCTGGAGTTCGGCAAATAGGTCGGGGAAGTTGGTGTGACACCAATTCCCACCCACCACCTCTCTAAAGCAGCCCCACACAAATTGAGCAGACACACAAGAGAAGAAGATGTGATTCAAGTCTTTGGAGACACCGCATAGTGGGCATAGGCCAGAGCCCGGGCCATTGCGTTTGCGGACCTCGACCCCAGATGGGTCCGTCCGCGAATCCATTGCCACATGAAGATCCGGATTTTCAGTGGTCGGCGGATGGACCACACCGCCATTAGGGGGGAGGCGTGGTGGAGGGTGTGATGGCCTGGTACACGGACTAGGTGGACAATTGGCCTGATGGCTCAAGGCGCCACCTCACCTGATCCTGGCCAGCGTCCACTATCGGCTCATGGAGAGCGACGCAATCAAGCAACTCATGCTAGGCAGCGGAATCCGGAGGCCCAAATGGCCTCCGAAATGCGAGGCGCCCTAAGTCAATAAGGGCCCTCTCTACTGAGATCGAAGGGTCGACAGCGATGGAGAAGAGGTCGGGGAAGCGCGTCGTGAAGGGGGTGTCGCCGGCCCACTGGTCAAACCAGAGTAGAGTCGCAGCCCCAGATCCAACCGAGATGGAGGTAACAATGCGGAGGACTGGGAGAAGTTGGACGACCGACTGCCAGAACTAGGAACCGCCAGTTCGCTGACAGAAGGCTAGGGGTTGCCCACACAGGTACTTGTTCCGGATAATGTCTAACCAGAGGCTACTGTGACCTTGCGAGATGCGCCAGAGTGAGCGGGATAGGAGGGCAATATTCATGCGCTTAGAGCACATGATACCGAGGCCACCTTGTTCCCGAGGCTTGCAAATGTCAGGCCAACTGACCATATGGTATTTCTTCTTATTGTTGTCGCCTGCCCAATAGAAGTGAGACTGGACTTTGGCAATCTCATGGTGTAGAGTCTCGTGAAGGCTGTAGAAGCTCATGAAGAACAAGAGGAGGCTGGAGAGGGAGGAGTTGATGAGTCCGGGCTGCCTTAGACAACCACCTACCCTGCCAAGGCTCTATGTGCATCTGCAACTTGGCCACGGTAAGAGCAAGTCGGCGACGGTAAGCCGAGAGTCACTAATGGGCGTTCCCAAGTATGTCATGGGGAAGGAGCCCAGGCGGCAGTTGAGCCGGTTGGCAATGTTCAAGCACTCCGCTGGAGAGTAGCCCATCACCATCACATCACTCTTGTCAAAGTTGATCTTGAGACCAGACATTTGTTGGAAGCAGAGGGGAAGGAACTTAAGGTTAGAGATGTCCGCTTCTGAGCCTTCGACCATGATGATGGTGCCGTCGGTGTACTGGAGAAGGGAGATCCTGGAGCCGCCGGCCAGGTGGGGGTGATCCCACGGATATGGCCAGCAACCTTAGCCTTATCCAAGATGGCGGCAAGTGCGTCCACCACCATGTTGAACAAGAATGGGGAGAAGGGGTCGCCTTGTCTAACCCCACAAAGGGTGGGGAAGTAAGGGTCGATCTCACCATTGATGTTCACAGCAGTGCAACCATAGGAAACCATCTGCATCACTCTGGTGATCCATCAATCGTCAAAGCCTTTCTGAAGCAAAACTTCCCGAAGGAAGGACCAACTAACAGTGTCGTATGCCTTATGGAAATCGATCTTCAGGAAAACCGCCCTGAGGTGCTTAGACTGGACCTCATGGAGTACTTCATGAAGACTAGCACCCATCCAGGATATACCGCCCTTGAATGAAGGCGGACTGGTTGGGGTGGGTAATGTGGTCGACAAGCAGGGTCACCCTATTGGCGTACCCTTTCGCCAGAATCCGGAAAATCACATTGATGACCGTGATCGGACGAAACTAGCGGATGTCAGAAGCCCCATGCACCTTGGGGATGAGCGAAATGATCCCATAGTTGAGGCGCCCAAGGTCGATGGACCCAACATAGAACTCATTGAAGATGGCCATGATCTCAGGTTTAATCACGTTCCAGAAGGTATGGAAGAATTTAACCGGGAGGCCATCCGGACCCAGAGCTAAGGTAGGATTCATGCCTCTAATGGCAGCCCATACCTCACCCTCGGAGAAGGGGGCTATAAGGGTCGCGTTCTCCGCATCGGAAACCCGCTGGAGGCCGGTCCAGCAATCATGGGCCAGAGAAAGGCCGCTCCGAGGAGCGGTGGAGAACAGGGACCTATAAAACCCGTCGACATGGGCCCGGATGTCATAGAGGAACTGGAGGAGAGTCTGGCCATCCTAGAGGAGCGGGATGGTGTTGCGTCTATGGCGGCCATTCGCAATGGCTTGAAAGTAGTTCGTGTTCGCGTCACCCTTCAATACCCATTTCTGGGCGCCACGAAGACGCCAGTAGGCCTCCTCATCGGAGTAGATGACGGAGAGTTGGTCTTCCAAGTCGTAACGGGAGAGCCACTCGTCAGGACAGAGGCCGGTCGCGTCGGCACGCAGGTCTAGGGTATGGATGGCGGTCAACAGGGCCTTCTTGTGTTCGTGGAGGTCACGCCCCAGGTTGGCACCCCATCCCTTCTGCGGGCCACGCTTGGCACAGAATTGCCACGAGTCGATGGCCAAGGGGGAGGGCGAAGATGGGGGTGAGCATGAGCCTCCACCCAGCAAGCGCCGACCGCCTCCACGAAACCAGTTTAGGACAACCAGAATGTCTCAAACCGGAATCGGGAGGGGGGGGGGGAATTGGCGGCCGCTCGTTGGCGGAGGATAGGAGGAGGGGCACGTGGTCGGAGCCAATCCGGGTGATGGCCCAGAGGGAAGCTAGGGAGCAGCGGAGGTCCCATTCCGGGGAGACTAGGACCCTGTCTAGGACGGACTGGGTCGGGGATGTCTGACAATTGGTCCAGGTATATCTGGCACCAATCCTATCTATCTCGCGGAGACCAAGGTCAGCAATGCAGTCATTAAACATTTGCATCCGTGCAAAGTTGGCATTCATATTGCTCCTGTCTTCCGCGAATCGGAGGAGGTTAAAATCGCCTCCAACCACCACCGGAAGAGAGGCAGCTGAAACCTTCCGGTGGAGCTCCTCGAGGAAGGAGGCCGACCTACTGTGGTCTGTCGGGCCGTAGACGATGATGACCTCCCACTTGAAGTTAAGCGCCCATTCGAAGAGTTCCATGCTAACAAAGAACTGGCCCCGGTCCATGCTACCCACCTCTAAGGTGGCATCCTTCACACCTAAAAGGATGCCACCCGAATGGCCAGTGCTCCCACTAGAAGGGAGCCAATGCCAAGCGAAGAGGTGGGAGCTCAGACGGTCGAGCTCCGGAAGAGAGAATTCCATGCACATGGTTTCTTGGATGGCGACAAGGTCAATGTGTTCATCTCGCATGTACTTGATGAGTTGGCGCCGACGGCCATCATGGCCGAAGCCGTGGATGTTCCAGAAGAGGTCACGCATTAAGGAGCCATTGGGGGGCTGCTTGACCCCAGGACACGAGACGTGCTTTGGGCGCGGAGAGCAGCGATACGAGAGCACGTGCGACCATGGAGCTCGGCCGCAGCAAGTGGAAGAAGGCCACCAGCACGTCGAGGTTGTGCCGTGGTGGCGTCCTCCATAGAGGGCGGGGGGAGCGGTAGGCGTGAGCATAGCCATGCGGGCTTCCGCTAGTCTACCGTCAAGAATCCCGCGGGCCCAAATGGCCTCGATCTGGACTAGGGGGGCAACCTCCCCCTGAAGATGATTGCGGAGTCAGTTGCAAACTTCGCAAGATGACCAAGCGGAACTGACTTGAGAGCATAAAAGGAGCAAGTCGCAGCAGAGGAGGGGACGGCAGGGGTACCTGGCTTCGGATTTCGGGCAGTGGCCCAGAGCTCCGCCCACTCGGGAATGGGCAAAGCGGGGCTACCATCCGGCCGGGCAGCGTCGAGCCGAGCGCTACCAGGATCAAGAGAATTAAACCATGTTTTAGCATCACCCTTTAATGAGAACGGAAACAACTTAAGGATAAAATAATAGCGAGTTTTCTCATCATGAGTAAACAGGGTGGCTATATCATTTAATTTCATAAGATGTGCCACAACAGTTTCAGATTCATAGCCATAAAAAGGATCAGATTCAACCAAAGTAATTAACTCAGGATCGACAGAGAAATCATAATCCTTATCAATAATAAATATAGGTGATGTAGCAAAAGCAGGGTCATATTTCATTCTAGCATTCAAAGACTTTTCTTTAAGCTTAGCTAATAATTTCTTAAGATCAGATCTATCATTGCAAGCTAAGAAGTCTCTAACAGTTTCTTCATCGATAACATAACCCTTAGGCACAACAGGCAATTCATATCTAGGGGGAGAATCTTCATCGTCACTTTCATCAATATTATCAGTTTCAATAATTTCATTCTCTCTAACCCTAGAAAGTTATTCATCAAGAAATTCACCTAGTGGCACAGTAGTATCAAGCATAGAAGTAGTTTCATCATAAATATCATGCAAAGCAGAAGTGGCATCAGCAATAACATGCGACGTATCAGAATGAATAGCAGGGGTAGGTGTCACAAGTTTACTCAAAACAGAAGGTGAATCAAGTGCAGAGCTAGATGGCAGTTCCTTACCTCCCCTTGTAGTTGAGGGAAAAATCTTGGTTCTTTGATCTTTAAAGTTCTTCATAGTGATAAGAAGATATAAATCCCAAGTGACTCAACGAATAGAGCTATGCTCCCCGGCAATGGTGCCAGAAAATAGTCTTGATAACCCACAAGTATAGGGGATCGCAACAGTTTTCGAGGGTAGAGTATTCAAACCAAATTTATTGATTCGACACAAGGGGAGCCAAAGAATGTTCTCAAGTATTGGCAGCTGAGTTGTCAATTCAACCACACCTGGAAACTTAATATCTGCAGCAAGGTATTTAGTAGCAAAGTAATATGATAGTAGTGGTAACAACGGCAAAAGTAACGATAGCAGTTTTTGGTTTTATAGTGATTATAACAGTAGCAACGTAAAAGCAAATAAGCGAAGAACAATATATGAAAAGCTCGTAGGCAATGGATTAATGATGGATAATTATGTCAGATGTGATTAATCATGCAACAGTTATAACATAGGGTGACACAGAACTAGCTCCAGTTCATTAATGTAATGTAGGCATGTATTCCGAATATAGTCATACGTGCTTATGGAAAAGAACTTGCATGACATCTTTTGTCCTACCCTCCCGTGGCAGCGGGGTCCTATTGGAAACTAAGGGATATTAAGGCCTCCTTTTAATAGAGTACCGGACCAAAGCATTAACACATAGTGAATACATGAACTCCTCAAACTACGGTCATCACCAGTAAGTATCCCGATTATTGTCACTTCGGGGTTAACGGATCATAACACATAATAGGTGACTATAGACTTGCAAGATAGGATCAATAACTCACATATATTCATGAAAACATAATAGGTTCATATTTGAAATCATGGCACTCAGGCCCTAGTGACAAGCATTAAGCATAGCAAAGTCATAGCAACATCAATCTCATAACATAACGGATACTAGGGATCAAACCCTAACAAAACTAACTCGATTACATGATAAATCTCATCCAACCCATCACCGTCCAGCAAGCCTACCATGGAATTACTCATGCACGGTGGTGAGCATCATGAAATTGGTGATGAAGGTTGATGATGACAATGGCGACGGATTCCCCTCTCCGGAGCCCTGAACGGACTCCAGATCAGCCCTCCCGAGAGAGTTTAGGGCTTGGCGGCGGCTCCATATCGTAAAACGTGATGAATCCTTCTCTCTGATTTTTTTTCTCCCCGAACACGAATATATGGAGTTGCATTTGAGGTCGGTGGAGCGTTAGGGGACCCACGAGGCAGGGGGCGCGCCCAAGGGGGTAGGCGCGCCCCCACCCTCATGGACAGGGTGTGGCCCCCCTGACGTTGATTCTTTCGCCAATATTTTTTATATATTCCAAAAATAATCTCCATTGATTTTCAGGTCATTCCGAGAACTTTTATTTCTGCACAAAAATAACACCATGACAATTCTGTTGAAAACATCGTCAGTCCGGGTTAGTTCCATTCAGATCATGCAAGTTAGAGTCCAAAACAAGGGTAAAAGCATTTGGAAAAGTAGATACGTTGGATACGTATCAAATCCCGCAAGCTTAAACCTTTGCTTGTCCTCAAGAAATTCAGTTGACAAACTGAAAGTGATAAAGAGAAACTTTTACAAACTCTGTTTGCTCTTGTTGTTGTAAATATGTAAAGCCAGCATTCAAGTTTTCAGCAAAGATTATGAACTAACCATATCCACAATAACATTTAGGTCTCATGTTTACTCATATCAATGGCATAATCAACTAGCGAGCAATAATAATAAATCTCGGATGACAACACTTTCTAAAAACAATCATAATATGATATAACAAGATGGTATCTCGCTAGCCCTTTTTGAGACCGCAAAACATAAATGCAGAGCAGCCCTGAAGATCAAGGGCTAACTGGAAATTGTAATTCATGGTAAAAGAGATCCAGTCAAGTCGTACTCAATGTAAACTATCGATAATACATGCAAATGACAGCGGTGCTCTCCAACAGGTGCTTTTTAATAAGAGGATGACGACTCAACATAAAAGTAAATAGATAGGCCCTTCGCAGAGGGAAGCAGGGATTTGTAGAGGTACCAGAGCTCGGTTTTGAAATAGAGATGAATAATATTTTGAGCGGTATACTTTCATTGTCAACATAAAAACCGAGAGATCTCGATATCTTCCATGCTACATACATTATAGGCGGTTCCCAAGCAGAATGGTAAAGTTTATACTCCCCCACCACCAACAAGCATCAATCCATGGCTTTCCTGAAACAACGGGTGCCTCCAACTAACAACAATCCCAGGGGAGTTTTGGTTGCAATTATTTTGATTTGATTTGAGCATGGGACTGGGCATCCCGGTGACCAGCCATTTTCTCGTGAGTGAGGAGCGGAGTCCACTCCTCTTGAGAATAACCCGCCTAGCATGGAAGATACAGATAGCCCTAGTTGATACATGAGCTATTCGAGCATACAAAATATAATGTTATTCGAAGGTTTAGATTTTGGCACATACAAATTTACTTGGAATGGCAGGTAGATACCGCATATAGGAAGGTATGGTGGACTCATATGGAACAACTTTGGGGTTTATGGAGTTGGATGCACAAGCAGTATTCCTGCTTAGTACAAGTGAAGGCTATAAAGAGATTGGGAAGCGACCAGCTAGAGAGCGACAACAATCATGAACATGCATTAAAATTAATCAACACCGAATGCAAGCATGAGTAGGATATTATTCACCATGAACATAAATATCATAGAGGATATGTTGATTTTGTTTCAACTACATGCGTGAATATGTGCCAAGTCAAACCACTCGAATCGTTCAAAGGAGGATACCACCCTATCATACCACATCACAACCATTTAATAGCATGTTGGCACGCAAGGTAAACCATTATAAACTCCTAGCTAATTAAGCATGGCATGAGCAACTATAATCTCTAATTTTCATTCCAAACATGTTTCATTCATAACAGGCTGAATCAGGAACGATGAACTAATCATATTTACAAAAACAAGAGAGGTCGAGTTCATACCAGCTTTTCTCATCTCAATCAGTTCATCATATATCATCATTATTGCCTTTCACTTGCACGATCGAACAGTGTGGATAATAATAATAGTGCACGTGCAATTGGACTAAGCTGGAATCTGCAAGCATTCAACTCAGGAGAGAAGACAAGGTAATATGGGCTCTTTGTTAGATCAACAATAATGCATATGAGAGCCACTCAACATTTTAATCATGGTCTTCTCCTCTCGACCCCCAAAGAGCAAGAAAGAAATAAAACTATTTACACGGGAAAGCTCCCAACAAGCAAAAGAAGAACGAGAAATCTTTTTGGGTTTTCTTTTTAATTACTACTACTACAAGCATGGAAAGTAAACTAGCTAAAAGCTACAACTAATTTTTTTGGTTTTTCTTAAGGTTTTTCAAACACACAAGAAGAAAGCTTAAAAAGAAAATAAACTAGCATGGATGATATAATGAAAAAGTATGAGCACCGACAACTAGCATGAGTGTGTAAACATGAATGTAATGTCAGTGAGAGATACGTACTCCTCCAAACTTAGGCTTTTGGCCTAAGTTGGTCTATACCCATGGATGGCCTGGTGGATATCCGAAGTTGAAGCTGGGGTCGTACTGAGATGCATCAGCTACTGCCTAAAGGACTGCAGGTTGGAGGCGGGCAGCCTCCGTCCTCCTTTCGTACTCGTTCGCCTCCTCCCTGGTTATAACATATCTCCCTTTTGCCTGAAAGTCAAAGAAAGTAGGAGCAGGGAGAGCGACATGATAGGTACGTCGTCTGTCAAAGATTAGTCGGTACTAGAGGGACTGGTCGTTCCTCTCAACAAACTGATGACGAAGCATAGCATTATAATCTAAATAAGCAGGAGGCAACTCAATATCATCTCCACGTATGGGTATCTCAAGAAAATCAGCTAAACGGGTTGCATAAATTCCACCAAAGAAATCTGCTTTAATACTATTATTATGCAACCTACGTGCAACAGTGGCCCCCAAGTTATATTGTCTATCTCCTAATACAACACTCTTGAGAACACTAAGATCGGGAATTCACATGTGACATGCCTCGTCCTTACCGTTAATGCATCTACCTATAAAGAGAACAAAATAATGTATGGTAGGAAAATGAATGCTCCCTATGGTAGCTTGTGTTATTTCTCTAGATTCCCCCACAGTGATACTAGCAAGAAAATCTTTATATTTAGATTTGCGAGGTTCACTAACATTACCCCACTGTGGGAGTTTACAAGCAGTATTAAAATCTTCTAAGTCCACGGTATAAGATTTATCATAAAGATCAAACATGACAGTTTGAGAACTGCGTGATGATGTCAATTTAAATCTTCTCACAAAGGAATCAGTTAGGTAGTAGTACTGAGGGTACTTATCAGCCACGAAGCCCTCAAGATCAGCGTTACGCACATATGCTTCAAATTCCTCTTTAATTCCTGCCTAGACCATGAAATTTTCTGATGGCCATTCACAAGGCCGCACTTGAGCTTCTCTTGGTAGTTCATGGTCCGGCTCGCGTATCGCGGGCCTGGGTCATTGCTTCCTTGAGGAACCACCTTGGTACATTTGCCTAAACATATTTCTTCCTCTGAAAAATTTCTGAAATTTTGAGTAACTTAAAATAAAAGTGAACCAAACTCAACAAGATTGATAGCAACTACTCCTACAAGTTCCTAGAGGCCATATCATGCATTAAAACTACTTTTGACCACATAATTTTGACATGCAAGCTCAAGAATAGGGTCACCTAAGCAGCAAAAATTTGCAATAAATAAAGCACTAGAACAAAAACTAATTGGACCATTGGAGGAGTCACATACCAAAGAACAATCCCCCGAAGCAGTTTTGTGAATGGAGCATTGAGCAAGGAGATCGAAAATGGCAGCAAGATGAGCAAGAACTTGGGTTTGAGCTGGTGGATGATTTTTTCTAGAGCAAGACAAAGTGTGTGGGTGCAAGGATAAGTGGAGGGGACCCATGTGGGTCCACGACACAGGGGGCGCGCCCAGGGGGGTGGGCGCGCCCTCCACCCTCGTGGGCACGTGGTGGGCCCCCTTGGTGTGTTCTCAGTGCCAGATATTCTCAAATATTCTAGAAAAAATCATATTTCATTTTCATGGCATTTGGAGAACTTTTATTTTCGGGGTATTTTTCATTGCATGGATAATTCAGAAAATAGACAGAAAATACTATTTTTGCTTTATTTAAAATAAATAACAGAAAGTAAAAAGAGGGTACAGAGAGTTGTGCTTTCTAAATTCATCCATCTCATGCTCATCAAAAGGAATCCACTAACAAGGTTGATCAAGTCTTGTTAACAAAATCTTTTCGAATAACATGAAACCGGAGAATTTTCGAATAACACTAGGTTACCTAAACGGGGATATGCACATCCCCAACAATAAGAATATCATATTTCTTCTTGACAGTAGGAAGAGGAAATTCAAAACCTCCAATAGTAATAGTTGGAATTTTTACAATAGAATTGATACTGTGGACTTGAGGTTGTTTCCTCGGAAAGTGTACCGTATGCTCATTACCATTAACATGAAAAGTGACATTGCCTTTGTTGCAATCAATAACAACCCCTGCAGTATTCAAAAAGGGTCTACCAAGGATAATCGACATACTATCGTCCTCGGGAATACCTACCAAGAATAACAAAGTCCGTTAAAATAGTAACGTTTGCAACCACAACAGGCACATCCTCACAAATACCGACAGGTATAGCAGTTGATTTATCAGCCAATTGCAAAGATATTTCAGTAGGTGTCAATTTATTCAAATCAAGTCTACGATATAAAGAGAGAGGCATAACACTAACACCGGCTCCAAGATCACATAAAGCAGTTTTAACATAGTTTCTTTTAATGGAGCATGGTATAGTTGGTACTCCTGGATCTCCAATTTTCTTTGGTATTCCACCCTTAAAAGTGTAATTAGCAAGCATGGTGGAAATTTTAGCTTCCGGTATCTTTCTTTTATTAGTGACAATATCCTTCATGTATTTAGCATAAGGGTTCATTTTAAGCATATCAGTCAAACGCATACGCAAAAAGATAGGTCTAATCATTTCAACAAAGTTCTCAAAATCCTCATCATCCTTCTTCTTGGATGGTTTAGGAGGAAAAGGCATGGGTTTCTGAACCCATGGTTCTCTTTCTTTACCGTGCTTCCTAGCAATAAAGTCTCTCTTATCATAACGTTGATTCTTTGATTGTGGGTTATCAAGATCAACAGCAGGTTCAATCTCTACGTCATTATCATTGCCAGGTTGAGCATCAACATGAGCATCATCATTAATATTATCACTAGGTTCATGTTCATTACCAGATTGTGTTTCAACATCAGAAATAGAAATATCATTGGGATTCTCAGGTGTGTCAACAACAGGTTCACTAGAAGCATGCAAGGTCCTATCATTTTTCTTCTTCTTCCTTTTAGAAGAACTAGGTAGTTCTCTAAGAATCTTGCTCAATTCTCTTAGAGTGGCCCTCAGGATACAAAGGTTCCTGAGTCATTTTACCCCCTCTAGTCATAACTCTAACAGCATTATCATTTTTCTTATTATTTAATCCATTGAGCAAATCATTCTGAGCCTTAAGTACTTGTTCTACTTGAGTGGTAACCATAGAAGCATGTTTACTAATAAGTTTAAGTTCACCTTTAACTCTAGACATATAATCACTCAAGTGTTCAAGCATATAAGCATTATGTTTCAATTGTGTGCCAACATAAGCATTAAGTCTTCTTGTTTAACCATAAAGTCATCAAACTCATCCAAGCATTGGCTAGCGAACTTAGTAAATGGGATTTCGCATTTGTCAAATCTATAGAGAGAATTTACCTTCACTACTTGTGTCAGGTTATCAAGACCATGTACTTCTTCAATAGGTGGTAAATTCTTAACATCTTCAGCTTTAATACCTTTTTTTTCATTGATTTCTTTGCCTCTTGCATATCTTCGGGACTGAGAAATAGAATACCCCTTTTCTTTGAAGTTGGCTTAGGAGTTGGTTCAGGAAGTGTCCAATCATTTTCATTACTCAACATATTATTCAATAACAATTCAGCTTGATCAACAGTTCTTTCCCTGAAAACACAACCAGCACAACTATACAGGTAGTCTCTGGAAGCATCAGTTAGTCCATTATAAAAGA
The DNA here is from genome assembly GCF_003073215.2 of Triticum urartu. Taxonomy (NCBI): domain Eukaryota; kingdom Viridiplantae; phylum Streptophyta; class Magnoliopsida; order Poales; family Poaceae; genus Triticum; species Triticum urartu. Next base: position 133,520,576 of record NC_053025.1, on the reverse strand, counting down.
TATCAAGTATTTCATTTTTCTTGAGAGGATGATCAGGCAAAGCATTAATTAATCGGAGAAGCCTCCCCCAAGCTTGTGGGAGACTCTCTTCTTCAATTTGCACAAAATTATATATTTCCTTTAAAGCAGCTTGTTTCTTATGAGTGGGCAAATATTTATTAGAGAAGTAATAAATCATATCCTGGGGACTACGCACACAACCATGATCAAGAGAATTAAACCATGTTTTAGCATCACCCTTTAATGAGAGCGGAAACAACTTAAGGATAAAATAATAGCGAGTTTTCTCATCATGAGTAAACAGGGTGGCTATATCATTTAATTTAGTAAGATGTGCCACAATAGTTTCAGATTCATAGCCATAAAAAGGATCAGATTCAACCAAAGTAATTAACTCAGGATCGACAGAGAAATCATAATCCTTATCAGTAATAAAGATAGGTGAAGTAGCAAAATCAGGGTCATATTTCATTCTAGCATTCAAAGACTTTTCTTTAAGCTTAGCTAATAATTTCTTCAGATCAAATCTATCATTGCGAGCTAAGAAGTCTCTAGCAGTTTCTTCATCCATAACATAACCCTCAGGCACAATAGGCAATTCATATCTAGGGGGAGAATCTTCATCATCACTTTCATCAATATTATCAGTTTCAATAATTTCATTCTCTCTAACCCTAGCAAGTTGTTCATCAAGAAATTCACCTAGTGGCACAGTAGTATCAAGCATAGAAGTAGTTTCATCATAAATATCATGCAAAGAATAAGTGGCATCATCAATAACATGCGACATATCAGAATGAATAGAAGGGGTAGGTGTCGCAAGTTTACTCAAAACGGAAGGTGAATCAAGTGCAGAGTTAGATGGCAGTTCCTTACCTCCCCTCGTAGTTGAGGGAAAAATCTTGGTTCTTTGATCTTTCAAGTTCTTCATAGTGATAAGCAGATATAAATCCCAAGTGACTCAAAGAATAGAGCTATGCTTCCCGGCAATGGCACCAGAAAATAGTCTTGATAACCCACAAGTATAGGGGATCGCAACAGTTTTCGAGAGTAGAGTATTCAACCCAAATTTATTGATTCTACACAAGGGGAGCCAAAGAATATTATCAAGTATTAGCAGCTGAGTTGTCAATTCAACCACACCTGGAAACTTAATATCTGTAGCAAGGTTTTTAGTAGCAAAGTAATACGATAGTAGTGGTAATGATGGCAAAAGTAACGGTAGCAGTTTTTGTTTTTATAGTGATTGTAACAGTAGCAACGGAAAAGTAAATAAGAGAAGAACAATATATGAAAAGCTCATCGGCAATGGATTAGTGATGGATAATTATGTCAAATGCGATCAATCATGCAACAGTTATAACATAGGGTGACACAGAACTAGCACCAGTTCATCAATGTAATGTAGGCATGTATTCCGAATATAGTCATACGTGCTTATGGAAAAGAACTTGCATGCCATCTTTTGTCCTACCCTCCCGTGGCAGCGGGGTCCTATTGGAAACTAAGGGATATTAAGGCCTCCTTTTAATAGAGTATCAGACCAAAGCATTAACACATAGTGAATACATGAACTCCTCAAACTACGGTCAGCACCGGTAAGTATCCCGATTATTGTCACTTCGGGGTTAACGGATCATAACACATAATAGGTGACTATAAACTTGCAAGATAGGATCAAGAACTCACATATATTCATGAAAACATAATAGGTTCAGATCTGAAAGCATGGCACTCGGGCCCTAGTGACAAGCATTAAGCATAGCAAAGTCATCGCAACATCAATCTCAGAACATAATGGATACTAGGGATCAAACCCTAACAAAACTAACTCGATTACATGATAAATCTCGTCCAATCCATCACCGTCCAGCAAGTCTATGATGGAATTACTCACGCACGGCGGTGAGCATCATGAAATTGGTGATGGAGGAAGGTTGATGATGACGATGGCGACGGATTCCCCTCTCCGGAGCCCCGAATGGACTCCAGATCAGCCCTCCCGAGAAAGTTTAGGGCTTGGCGGCGGCTCCGTATCATAAAACGCGATGAATCCTTCTCTTTGATTTTTTTCTCCCCGAACACGGTTATATGGAGATGGAGTTGAGGTCGGTGGAGCGTCAGAGGGCCCACGAGGCAGGGGGTGCGCCCCCACCCACGTGGACAGGGTGTGGGCCCCCCTAACGTTGATGCTTTCGCCAATATTTTTTATATATTTCGAAAATAATCTCCGTTGATTTTCAGGTCATTCCGAGAACTTTTATTTCTGCACAAAAATAACACCATGGTAATTCTGCTGAAAACAACATTGGTCCGGGTTAGTTCCATTCAAATCATGCAAGTTAGAGTCCAAAACAAGGGTAAAAGTGTTTGGAAAAGTAGATACGTTGGAGACGTATCAGCTACCATCCGGCTGGGCAGCATCAAGCTGAGCGCTACGGCGGGAGGCCGTCACCGGTGAGGAGGTCGACCGGCCACGCCGAGAGTAGGCCGCAGACCACGGAGGGGAAGGCGGAGCTGCCACCGCAGTGGTCACCCGCGACTTCCCGCCCGCATGCAGAGCCGACAAGGAGGTCTGCTGTGGCGCCAGCTCGGAACACCCCACGCGCGGCGGAGGAGTGAAGGAAATATGCCCTAGAGGCAATAACAAAATTGTTATTTATATTTCCTTGTATCATGATAAATGTTTATTATTCATGCTATAATTGTGTTAACCAGAAACTTAGTACATGTGTGAATACATAGACAAAACAGAGTGTCCGTAGTATGCCTCTACTTGACTAGATTGTTAATCAAATATGGTTATGTTTCCTGACCATAGACATGTGTTGTCATTTGTTGAACGGGGTCACATCATTAGAGAATGATGTGATGGACAAGACCCATCCGTTATCTTAGCATTATGATCGTTGTGTTTTATTGCTATTGCTTTCTTCATGACTTATACATGTTCCTCTAACTATGAGATTATGCAACTCCCGAATACTGGAGGAACACCTTGTGTGCTATCAAACGTCACAACATAACTGGGTGATTATAAAGATGCTCTACAGGTGTCTCCGAAGGTGTTTGTTGGGTTGGCATAGGTCGAGAATAGGATTTGTCACTCCGAGTATCGGAGAGGTATCTCTGGGCCCTCTCGGTAATGCACATCACTATAAGCCTTGCAAGCAATGTGACTAATGAGTTAGTTGCGGGATGATGCATTACGGAACGAGTAAAGAGACTTGCCGGCGAAAAGATTGAACTAGTTATGATGATACCGACGATCGAATCTCGGGCAAGTAACATACCGATGACAAAGGGAACACCGTATGTTGCTATGCGGTTTAACCGATAAAGATCTTCGTAGAATATGTAGGAACCAATATGAGCATCCAGGTTTCGCTATTGGTTATTGATCAGAGATGAGTCTCGGTCATGTCTACATAGTTCTCGAACCCGTAGGGTCCGCACGCTTAACGTTCAATGACGATCGGTATTATGAGTTTATGTGTTTTAATGTACCAAAGGTAGTTCAGAGTCCCGGATGTGATCACGTACATGACGAGGAGTCTCAAAATGGTAGAGACATGAAGATTGATATATTGGAAGGTTATGTTTGGACACTGGAATGGTTTCGGTTGAGTTCGGGCATTTACCGGAGTACCGGGGGGTTACCGGAACCCCCCAGGGGCTTAGTGGGCCTACATGGGCTTTAGTGGAAGAGAGAGGAGAAGGCCAAGAGGAGGGGTGTGCCCCCCAAGCCCAATCCGAGTTGGGAGGGGGGGCGGCCCCCTTTCCTTCCTCCCCTCTTCCCCTTCCTTTCCCTTCCTAGTAGGACTAGGAAAGGGGGGAACCTACTCCTAGTAGGAGTAGGATTCCCCCCTTGGGGCGCGCCCATGGTGGCCGACCGGCCGGCCCCCTCCTCTACCCCTTTATATATGGGGGAGGGGGGCACCCCATAGACACACAAGTTGATTGTTTAGCCATGTGCGGTGCCCCCCTCCACGGATTTCCACCATGGTCATATCATTGTAGTGCTTAGGCGAAGTCATGTGTCGGTAACTTCATCATCACTGTCATCACGCCGTCGTGCTGACGAAACTCTCCCTCGGCCTCAACTGGATCAAGAGTTCGAGGGACGTCATCGAGCTGAACATGTGCAGATCGTGGATGTGTCGTGCATTCGGTACTTGATCGGTTGGATCGCGAAGATGTTTGACTACATCAACCTCGTTACATAATGCTTCCGCTTTCGGTCTACAAGGGTACTTAGACAGACTCTCCCCTCTCATTGCTATGCATATCCTAGATAGATCTTGCGTGATCGTAGTAATTTTTTTGAAATACTACGTTCCCCAACAAGCGGGTGGTGCAGAGGGCGGAGAGGCGTCCGAAGTAGGGGGCGCAGGTGGCAATGAAGCGGCCGGCACGGGCGCGGGGAGGGGGGGACACCTCCAGGGAGAGGTCCACGGCAGGGGGTGGCGGGGAGGCCACGAGCGTGACCACCGCTGGCACCAGGGCAGGGGCCGGGTCGGCCACGACCACGGGTCCCAAGCAGGGTGGGAGGCGCGGGGGAGCCGGGGACACCGGAGCGGAAGCAGCAGGAGCCGGCGGAGGGTCGATCGGGGAGCGCGGGGAGGAGGTGGGGATGACCAGCAGCCTGACACTAGATGTGTCGCTCTCGCCTGAGGGACCGACCAGAGAGTCCACCGGAGCCCCAATGGAGGCAATCGATGGTGCCGAGGAGCTGAGCCCGACCTGCCGGCCCCCGTGCCCCGCTCAAGGCGCGCGAGGGTCGGGAGAGGGGGACCGGGAGCGGTTGTCGTCCGAGGCCTCCTCCTCATCCAAGCAGGCAGAGTGGCGGTGGCGGCGGCCATGGTAATCTCCACCGGTGTTACCTCGTGGAGGGCCATCGTCGGAGAAGCGTGGGTGGCCCACGTGGTTGGGGGGCTCAGGAGCGATCCGCAAGTCGAAGCCCTGGTCGTTGAAGAAGACCCAGACGGTGGCACGAAGCCGGGAGGAGTCCAGGAACTTTACCTTGACCCGGACCTCCTCCTCCTTGTGGAGGGAGAGCTCGTCCACCATGACCACCTTGCCAAGGATCTGACACATCTGGCGAATGACATGCTCGGACCTCGCAATGTCCGGGAGGCCAGCGATGAGGATCCAGGCCGTGTCCAGCACTGCCACCGCCTTAGGGTCGAGAATTGGCTCGGAGATGTCGACGACGATCTTGTTGAGGGCGAGGGTGATCTGATCACTACGAGTAGCATAGCCGTGGCTGAGAGCATCGGGGAAGATCATGAAGAACACTATCCCGGATGTCGGGGTGACCTGCCAGTCCCACTAACGGCGGTATAGGTGGTTGAGCTCGGCCTCGATCATCTCGGGCGAGGCCACACAATCTACCACCGTCACGATCGCCTGGAGGGAGGGAGTGGGTGGGGCGAGGTCAGGGAGCTCAATATGGAAGAATCCCAACCCCTCGATCCCGTGGCCGTACATCCGAAGCTTGCCAGTCAAGGGCCTGTCGGGGCAGAGCAGAGCGGGGTGTCCCAGGTCCTTGCAAATGTAGCAGCATGGCGAGTTGGAGCAGTTGACTTGCACACGGTCGACCTCCCCACAGTTGAAGCATGGAGGTGAGGGGAGGCCGGAGACAGGCCCCGAAGCCGCGACGGAACCCACAGCCGCAACGGCCTGGGAGGCCGGCGCCCGGGCCTGGTGGCGCTTCTTCTTGCGTCCCTGCCCCTGGCGGCCTCGGTTTGGGCCGGCCCCAGCAGTCGAGCCGGCTTGAGGAGCGGGGTCCGAGGCATGGGGAGGGATATACTTGTGGGTGGGCGCGGCGGCAGGAGGGGCCAAGGGGCGGGGAGGGGAGGTGTGGGAGGGATGGGGCAGAGAGGGGCTTCGGCCTTGGCGGCGCGCAGGAGAAGGCGAGCGGCGCCGGGCCGTCCGCCAATCGCCGGCGGCGGGAGGGGGGAGTGATACGTCTCCAACACATCTATAATTTTTTATTGTTCCATGCTATTATATTATCTGTTTTGGAAGTTTAATGGGCTTTAATATGCCCTTTTACATTATTTTTGAGACTAACCTATTAACCGGAGGCCCGGTGTTAGTTTCTGTTTTTTTGCCTATTTTAGAGTTTCGCAGAAAAGGAATACCAAACAGAGTCCAAACGGAATAAAACCTTCGCGATGATCTTTCTTGGATTAAAGCAATCCAGAATACTTGGAGTTGAAGTCTGGAACTCCGTAGGCGGCCACGAGGTAGGAGGGCACGCCCCCACCCTCGTGGGCCCTACATAGCTCCATCGACATACTTCTTTCGCCTATATATACTCTTATACCCTAGATCGATCAGGGAGAGCCACGAAACCACTTTTCCACCGCCGCAACCTTCTGTACCCGTGAGATCCCATCTTGGGGCCTTTTCCGGCGATCTGCCGGAGGGGGAATCGATCATGGAGGGCATCTACATCAACACCATTGCCTCTCTGATGAAACGTGAGTAGTTTACCACATACCTTCGGGTCCATAGTTATCATCTAGATGGCTTCTTCTCTCTCTTTGATTCTCAATACAAAGTTCTCCTCGATGTTCTTGGAGATCTATTTGATGTAATACTCTTTTGCGGTGTGTTTGCCGAGATCCGATGAATTGTGGATTTATGAACAAGATTATCTATGAATATTATTTGGTTCTTCTCTGAATTCTTATATGCATGATTTGATATCTTTGCAAGTCTCTTCGAATTATCGTTTTAGTTTGGCCTACTAGATTGATCTTTCTTGCAATGGGCGAAGTGATTAGCTTTGGGTTCAATCTTGTTGTGTCCTTTCCCAGTGACAATAGGGGCAGAAGGCACGTATTGTATTATTGCCATCGAGGATAAAAAGATGGGGTTTATATCATATTGCTTGAGTTTATCCCTCTACATTATGTCATCTTCCTTAATGTGTTACTCTGTTCTTATGAACATAATACTCAAGATGCATGCTGGACATGATGCAGAATCGTTTTGGTCTACCTGACACGGACGTGATGCCTATATTCATGATCATTGCCTTAGATATTCTCATAACTATGCGCTTTTCTATCAATTGCTCGGCAGTAATTTGTTCACCCACCGTAATACATGCTATCTTGAGAGAAGCCACGAGTGAAACCTATGGCTCCCGGGTCTCTTTCTTATTATATTGAACCTCTTTTATTTACATCGCATCTCGTTTACTATTTTGTAATCTTTACATTCCAATCTATACAACAAAAATACCAAAAATATTTACTTTACTATCTCTATCAGATCTCACTTTTGCGAGTGACCGTGAAGGGATTGACAACCCCTTTATCACGTTGGTTGCAAGGTTCTTGATTGTTTGTGCAGGTACTAGGTGACTTGTGCGTTGTCTCCTACTGGATTGATACCTTGGATCTAAAAAACTAAGGGAAATACTTACGCTACTTTGTTGCACCATCCTTTCCTCTTCAAGGGAAAACCAACGCATGCTCAAGAGGTAGCAAGAAGGATTTCTGCCGCCGTTGCCGGGGAGATCTACGCCAAGTCAAGACATACCAAATACCCATCGTAAACTCTTCTGCCTCGCATTACATTATTTGCATTTCGCCTCTCGTTTTCCTCTCCCCCTTTTCTAAAACGATTTTCAAAAACCTTTGCCTTTTCTTTGCCCCGTTTTCCGTTCATCTCTTTTCGCTTGCTTCTTGTGTGCTTCTGTGTTGGATTGATTGTTTGTCACGATGGCTCAATATAATACTAAATTGTGTGACTTTTCCAATACCAATAACAATGATTTTATTAGCACTCCAATTGCTCCTACTACCGATGCTGAATCTTGTGAAATTAATACCGCTTTGTTGAATCTTGTTATGAAAGATCAATTTCCTGGCCTTCCTAGTGAAGATGCCGCTACCCATCTAAACAACTTTGTTGATTTGTGTGATATGCAAAAGAAGAAATATGTGGATAATGATATTGTTAAATTGAAGCTATTTCTGTTTTCGCTTAGAGATCATGCTAAAACTTGGTTCTCTTCTTTTCCTAAAAATAGTATTGATTCATGGAATAAGTGCAAAGATGCTTTTATCTCTAAGTATTTTCCTACCGCTAAGATCATCTCTCTTAGGAACGATATTATAAATTTTAAGCAACTTGATCATGAGCATGTTGCACAAGCTTGGGAGAGGATGAAATTAATGATACGTAATTGCCCTACACATGGTTTGAATTTGTGGATGATTATACAAAAATTTTATGCCGGATTGAATTTTGCTTCTAGAAATCTTTTAGATTCGGCCACGGGGGCACTTTTATGGAAATCACTTTAGGAGAAGCTACTAAAATCCCAGACAATATTATGGTTAATTATTCTCAATGGCACACCGAAAGATCCACTAGTAAAAAAGTTCATGTGATTGAAGAGATTAATGTTTTGAGTGGAAAGATGGATGAACTTATGAAATTGTTTGCTAATAAAAGTGTTTCTTATGATCCTAATGATATGCCTTTGTCCACTTTGATTGATAATAATAATGAATCTATGGATGTGAATTTTGTTGGTAGGAACAATTTTGGTAACAATGCATATAGAGGAAACTTTAATTCTAGGCCGTTTCCTAATAATTCCTCTAATAATTATGGTAATTCCTACAACAACTCTTATGGAAATTTTAATAAGATGCCCTTTGATTTTGAGATTAGTGTTAAAGAATTTATGAGTTCGCAAAAGAATTTCAATGCTTTGGTTGAAGAAAAATTGTTTAAGATTGATGAGTTGGCTAGGAATGTGGATAGAATTTCTCTTGATGTTGATTCTTTGAAACTTAGATCTATTCCACCTAAGCATGACATCAATGAGTGTCTCAAAGCCATGATAATTTCCATTGATGAGTGCAAAGAAAGAACTGCTAGGATGCGTGCTAAACAAGATTGCTTTGTGAAAGCGTGTTCTTCTAGTTTTTATGATAATAATGATGAAGATCTAAAAGTGATTGATGTGACTCCTATTAAATCTTCATTTTCCAATATGAATCTTGATAAAGATGGGACTGTAGATGAGTCAACTTTAGTTAAAAGGCGTCCCAATAATTCGGAGTTTTTAGATTTTGATGCAAAATTGATAAAAGTGGGATTGAAGAGGTCAAAACTTTACATAGCGATGAACCCACTATTTTGGATTTCAAGGAATTTAATTATGATAATTTCTCTTTGATAGATTGCATTTGCAACCCTTCTTGCAATCTGTGTTAAATTCTCCTCATGCTTATAGACAAAATAAAGCTTTTACTAAACATATCGTTGATGCTTTAATGGAATCTTATGAAGAAAAGCTTGAAATAGAAGTTTTTATCCCTAGAAAACTTTATGATGAGTGGGAACCTACTATTAAAATTAATATTAAATATTATGAATGCTATGCTTTGTGTGATTTGGGTACTAGTGTTTCCACGATTCCAAAAACTTTGTGTGATGTGCTAGGTTTCCGTGAATTTGATGATCGTTCTTTAAATTTGCACCGTGTGGATTCCACTATTAAGAAACCTATGGGAAGGATTAATGATGTTCTTATTGTTGCAAATAGGAATTATGTAACCGTAGATTTCATTGTTCTTGATATAGATTGCAATCCTACACGTCCTATTATTCTTGGTAGACCTTTCCTTAGAACGATTGGTGTAATTATTGATATGAAAGAAGGAAATGTTATATTCCAATTTCCGTTAAGGAAAGGCATGGAACACTTTCCTAGGAAGAAAATTAAATTTCCTTATGAATCTATTATGAGATCCACTTATGGATTGCATACCAAAGATGACAATGCCTAGATCTATTCTTCTTTTTATGCCAAGCTAGGGGCGTTAAACGATAGCGCTTGTTGGGAGGAAACCCAATTTTATTTTTTTTCTTTGCCTTTTGTTCCTGTTTAGTAATAAATAATTCATATATCTTCTTTTATGATCGTGTTTTATGTTTTAATTAGTGTTTGTGCCAAGTAAGACCATTGGGATAGCTTATGGTAATAGTTGATTTGATCCTGCTGAAAAACAGAAAGTTTCTGCTCACGAAAATAATTATCATTTTTTTACCAAAGAGCGATAAAACACCAATTCCAACCGTAGTAGATCAATATACTTTTTATATAGGATTTACAAATTTCTAAGGATTTTTGGAGTTACTGAAGTATTCGAACAAATCAGATTGCTACAGACTGTTCTGTTTTTGACAGATTCTGTTTTTCGTGTGTTGTTTGCTTATTTTGATGAATCTATGAGTAGTATCAGGGGGTATGAACCATAGAGAACTTGGAATACAGTAGGTTTAACACCAATATATATAAATAATGAGTTCATTACAGTACCTTAAAGTGGTGGTTTATTTTCTTATACTAACGGAGCTCATAAGATTTTCTGTTGAAGTTTTGTGTTGTGAAGTTTTTAAGTTTTTGGGTAAAGATTTGATGGATTTTGGAATAAGGAGTGGCAAGAGCCTAAGCTTGGGTATGCCCAAGGCACCCCAAGGTAAAATTCAAGTACAACCAAAAGCCTAAGCTTGGGGATGCCCCGGAAGGCATCCCCTCCTTCGTCTTCATCTATCGGTAACTTTACTTGAGGCTATATTTTTATTCACCACATGATATGTGTTTTGCTTGGAGCGTCTTGTATGATTTGAGTCTTTTATTTTTAGTTTACCACAATCATACTTGCTGTACACACCTTTTGGGAGAGACACGCATGAATCAGAATTTATTAGAATACTCTGTGTGCTTCACTTATATCTTTTGAGCTAGATAATTTTGCTCTAGTGCTTCACTTATATCTTTTTAGAGCACGATGGTGGTTTTATTTTATAAAAATTATTGATCTCTCATGCTGCACTTATATTATTTTGAGAGTCTTTTAGAACAGCATGGTAATTTGCTTTGGCTATAAAACTAGTCCTAATATGATGGGCATCCAAGATGGGTATAACAAAAACTTTCATATAAAGTGCGTTGAATACTAGGAGAAGTTTGATTCCTTATGATTGTTTTGAGATATGAATATGGTGATATTAGAGTCATGCTAGTTGAGTAGTTGTGAATTTGAGAAATACTTGTGTTGAGGTTTGCATGTCCCATAGCATGCACGTATGGTAACTGTTGTGTAACAAATTTGAAGCATGAGGTATTTCTTTGATTGTCTTCCTTATGAGTGGCGGTCGGGGACGAGAGATGGTCTTTTCCTACCAATCTATACCCCTAGGAGCATGCGCATAGTGCTTGGTTTTGATGACTTGTAGATTTTTGCAATAAGTATGTGAGTTCTTCATGACTAATGTTGAGTCCATGGATTATACGCACTCTCACCCTTCCACCGTTGCTAGCCTCTCTAGTACCGCGTAACTTTCGCCGGTACCATAAACCCACCATTTACCTTCCTCAAAAAACCCACCTTACCTACCTATTATGGCATTTTCATAGCCATTCTGAGATATATTTCCATGCAACTTTCCACCGTTCTGTTTATTATGTCACGCTTCATCATTGTCATATTGCCTTGCATGATCATGTAGTCGACATTGTATTTGTGGCAAAGCCACCATTCATAATTTTTTTCATACATGTCACTCTTGATTCATTGCACATCCCGATACACCGCTGGGGGCACTCATGTAGAGTCATATTTTGTTCTAAGTATCGAGTTGTAATCCTCTAGTTGTAAATAAATAGAAGTGTGATGATCGTCATTATTAGAGCATTGTCCCGTGTGAGGAAAAAAGAGAGGCCAAAGAAGCCAAAAAAAGAAAAAAAAGAAAAATAGAGAGAGAAAATAGAGAAGGGACAATGCTACTATCCTTTTTCCACACTTGTGCTTCAAAGTAGCACCATGATCATCATGATAGAGAGTCTCTTATTTTGTCACTTTCATATACTAGTGGGAATTTTCATTGTAGAACTTGGCTTGTATATTCCAATAGTGGGCTTCCTCAAAATGCCCTAGGTCTTCGTGAGCATGCAAGTTGGATGCACACCCACTTAGTTTCTGTTGTTGAGCTTTCATACATTTATAGCTCTAGTGCATCCGTTGCATGGAAATCCCTACTCACTCACATTGATATCTATTGATGGAAATCTCCATAGCCCATTAATATGCCTAGTTGATGTGAGACCATCTTCCTCCTTTTTGTCTTCTCCACAACCACCATTCTATTCCACCTATAGTGCTATGTCCATGGCTCACACTCATGTATTGCGTGAAAGTTGAAAAAGTTTGAGAATACTAAATTATGAAACAATTGCTTGTCTTGTCATCGGGGTTGTGCATGATTTGAATATTTCGTGTGACGAAGATGGAGCATAGCCAAACTATATGATTTTGTAGGGATGAACTTTCTTTGTCCATGTTATTTTGAGATGACATGATTGCTTTGTTAGTATGCTTGAAGTATTATTATTTTTATGTCAATATTAAACTTTTGTCTTGAATCTTTTGGATCTGAACATTCATGCCACAATAAAGAAAATTACATTGATAATTATGTTAGGTAGCATTCCACATCAAAAATTTTGTTTTTATAATTTACCTACTCGAGGACGAACATGAATTAAGCTTGCGGATGCTTGATACGTCTCCAACATATCTATAATTTTTTATTGTTCCATAATATTATATTATCTGTTTTGGATGTTTAATGGGCTTTAATATGCTCTTTTACATTATTTTTGGGACTAACCTATTAACCGGAGGCCCAATGCTAGTTTTTCTTTTTTTTTGTGTGCCTATTTTAGAGTTTCGCAGAAAAGGAATACCAAACGGAGTCCAAACAGAATGAAACCTTCGCGATGATCTTTCTTGGACCGAAAGCAATCCAGAAGACTTGGAGTTGAAGTCTGGAACTCCGTGAGGCGGCCACGAGGTAGGAGGGCACGCCCAGGGGGTAGGCGCGCCCCCACCCTTGTGGGCCCCACTTAGCTCCACTGACGTACTTCTTTTGCCTATATATACTCTTAGACCCTATATCGATCAGGGAGAGCTACGAAACCACTTTTCCACCGCTGCAACCTTCTGTACCCGTGAGATCCCATCTTGGGGCCTTTTCCGGCGATCTACCGGAGGGGGAATCGATCACGGAGGGCATCTACATCAACACCATTGCCTCTCTGATGAAGCGTGAGTAGTTTACCACACACCTTCCGGTCCATAGTTATTAGCTAGATGGCTTCTTCTCTCTCTTTGATTCTCAATACAATGTTCTCCTCGATGTTCTTGGAGATCTATTTTACATAATACTCTTTTGCGGTGTGTTTTCCGAGATCTAATGAATTGTGGATTTATGAACAAGATTATCTATGAATATTATTTGGTTCTTCTCTGAATTCTTATATGCATGATTTGATATCTTTGCAAGTCTCTTTGAATTATTGGTTTAGTTTGGCCAACTAGATTGATCTTTCTTGCAATGGGAGAAGTGCTTAGCTTTGGGTTCAATCTTGCGGTGTCCTTTCCTAGTGACAGTAGGGGCAGAAGGCACGCATTGTATTGTTGCCATCGAGGATAAAAAGATGGGGTTTATATCATATTGCTTGAGTTTATCCCTCTACATCATGTCATCTTGCTTAATGCATTACTCTGTTCTTATGAACTTAATACTCTATATGCATGCTATATAGCGGTCAATGTGTGGATTAATAGTAGTAGATGCAGAATCGTTTCGGTCTACTTGACACGGACGTGATGCCTATATTCATGATCATTGCCTTAGATATTCTCATAACTATGCGCTTTTCTATCAATTGCACGGCAGTAATTTGTTCACCCACTGTAATACATGCTATCTTGAGAGAAGCCACTAGTGAAACCTATGGCCCTTGGGTCTCTTTCTTATTATATTGCATCTCTTTTATTTACATCGCATCTCGTTTACTATTTTGTAATCTTTACTTTCCAATCTATACAACAAAAATACCAAAAATATTTACTTTACTATCTCTATCAGATCTCACTTTTGCGAGTGACCGTGAAGGAATTGACAACCCCTTTATCGCGTTGGTTGAAAGGTTCTTGATTGTTTGTGCAGGTACTAGGTGACTTGTGCGCTGTCTCCTAGTGGTTTGATACCTTGGTTCTCAAAAACTGAGGGAAATACTTATGCTACTTTGCTACATCACCCTTTCCTCTTCAAGGGAAAACCAACGCATGCTCAAGAGGTAGCAGGGAGCGGGACGACCCGCGACGCTCGGAGCGCCCAGGGGAGCGACGGTCATCCGGGCGCGCCTCCCGGTCGCGCAGCTCCCGCCGGAGGTTATCCTCGCAACGGAGCGCATCGGTGGAGGGGCGGGGGGGATCACGCTGGTCCTCGTAGAGGTGTTTGCGGTGGGCCTCACCGTCCTCCCACTCTCGGTCCATGGTCGGAGAAGGAAGGGTGGGGGAGGTCGGGAGGACGAGGTGGGGTGGCGGCGAGAGGGGGAGTGGACGAGAGAGGGCGAGGCGACAAGGGTGAAGTGGCGGCTGCGGGGGGAGATGGGGTCACAGGGAAGCCGCTGGGTGGCCAAATCCACTATGTCCGCGAGGTGGGACTAAGGCACATGGAAAGGCGTGGAGAGGGGGGCCGGCCCACCCGGTCTGGCCCAACAGAGGGGGTGGGGAAGGGGAGAGACGAGCCACGGCCCAAGATACCCTGGCCTGCCAGCGCAGGGGCATGCGAACGGGGGGAGGCGCATGCTCAGAGGGTTTCCCCTCGATGAGCCGCCGCCGCCACCACCATCGCTGGAGCAGGAGCGTGATGCAGGGCAGGCCCAAGCCGACTGGGGGGGAGGAAGCCCGGAATTGAAGAGCTGACGAGACGAAACCCGCGATAAACGGCCGGAATGGAGACCTGCGGAGGATGGGAGCTAGGGCACCAATGCCGATGATGGCTGGCGTCTGAGAGGTCAGGGGAGGGCGGTCAAAGCGCAGACGGCAAGCCACGCCAGGCCGGCTATGCCCAGGACCGGTGGCGTCGAGACCGACCCCTTCGCAAGGCGGAGCCTTGGGCCCTGACCAAGCGAGCAGCGCTCGCCAGTCAAGTTTGCGGCGCCGGCCACGGGTTCTAGGCGCCGGCGCTCCCTGTTGGGGAACGCAATATTTCAAAAAAAATCATAAGATCACGCAAGATTTATCTAGGAGAAGCATAGAAACGAGCAGGAAGAGTGTGTCCACGTACCCTCGTAGACCGAAAGCGGAAGCGTTTAGTAATGCGGTTGATGTAGTCGAACGTCTTCGCGATCCAACCGATCCTAGCACCGAACGTACAATACCTCCGTATTCAGCACACGTTCAGCTCGATGACGTCCCTCGAGCTCTTGATCCAGTTGAGGACGAGGGAGAGTTCCGTCAGCATGATGGTGTAGCGACGGTGATGATGAAGTTACCGGCGCAGGGCTTCGCCTAAGCACTACGACAATATGACTAAGGTGTGTAACTGTGGAGGGGGGCACCACACACGGCTAAGAGGAGACTTGGTGTGCCTTTGGGGTGCCCCCTCCCACGTATATAAAGGAGGGGTGAAGAGGAGGCCGACCCAAGGGGGGCGCGCCAAAGGGGGGAGTCCTACTTGGACTCCCGGTCCAAGTAGGATTCACCCCCCACCCCTTTCCTATTCCAACTAGGAGAAGGAGGGAAGGAGGAAGAGGGGAGAAGGAAAGAGGGGGGTGATACGTCTCCAACGTATCTATAATTTTTGATTGTTCCATGCTATTATATTATCTGTTTTGGATGTTAATGGGCTTTATTTTACACTTTTATATTATTTTTGGGACTAACCTATTAACCCAAGGCCCAATGCAAATTGCGGTGTTTTTGCCTATTTCAATGCTTTGCAGAAAAGGGATATCAAACGGAGTCCAAACGGAATGAAACCTTCGGGAGCGTGATTTTTGGAACAAACGTGATCCAGAGGACTTGGAGTGGACATCAAGCAACCAACGAGGAGGCCATGAGGCAGGGGGGCACGCCTACCTCCCCTGGGCGCGCCCTCCCCCTCGTGGCTCAACCGACCTACTTCTTCCTCCTATATATGTTCACATACCCCGAAAACATCCAGGAGCACCACGAAACCCTATTTCCACCGCCGCAACCTTCTGTACCCAAGAGATCTCATCTTGGGGCCTTTTCCGGAGCTCCGCCGGAGGGGGCATTGATCACGGAGGGCCTCTACATCAACTCCATGGCCCCTCCGATGATGTGTGAGTAGTTTACTTTAGACCTTCGGGTCCATAGCTAGTAGCTAGATGGATTCTTCTCTCTCTTTGGATCTCAATGCAAAGTTCTCCTCGATCTTCTTGGAGATCTATCCGATGTAACTCTTTTTGTGGTGTGTTTGTCGAGATCCGATGAATTGTGGGTTTATGATCAAGTCTATCTATGAACAATTTTTGATTCTTCTCTGAAATCTTTTGTGCATGGTTGGTTATCTTTGCAAGTCTCTTCGAATTATCAGTTTGGTTTGGCCTACTAGATTGATCTTTCTTTCAATGGGAGAAGTGCTTAGCTTTGGGTTCAATCTTGCGGTGGTCGATCCCAGTGATAGAAAGGGAAATGACACATATTGTATTGTTGCCATCGAGGATAAAAAGATGGGGTTTATATCATATTGCTTGAGTTTATCCCTCTACATCATGCCATCTTACCTAAGGCGTTACTCTCTTCTTATGAACTTAATACTCTAGATGCATGCTGGATAGCGGTCAATGTGTGGAGTAATAGTAGTAGATGCAGGCAGGAGTCGGTCTACTTGTCACGGACGTGATGCCTATATACATGATCATGCGTAGATATTATCATAATTATTCGCTTTTCTATTAATTGCTCGACAGTAATTCGTTCACCCACCGTAATACTTATGCTATCTTGAGAGAAGCCACTAGTGAAACCTATGGCCCCCGGGTCTATTCTCCATCATATAAGTTTCCAATCTATTTTATTTTGCAATCTTTACTTTCAATCTATATCATAAAAATACCAAAAATATTTATCTTATCATTATTATCTCTATCAGATCTCACTCTCGTAAGTGACCGTGAAGGGATTGACAACCCCTTTATCGCGTTGGTTGCGAGGTTCTTATTTGTTTGTGTAGGTACGAGGGACTTGCGTGTGGCCTCCTACTGGACTGATACCTTGGTTCTCAAAAACTGAGGGAAATACTTACTCTACTTTGCTGCATCACCCTTTCCTCTTCAAGGGAAAACCAACACAATGCTCAAGAGGTAGCAAGAAGGATTTCCGGCGCCGTTGCCGAGGAGGCTACGCACAAGTCAAGACATACCAAGTACCCATCACAAACTCTTATCCCTCGCATTACATTATTTGCCATTTGCCTCTCGTTTTCCTCTCCCCCACTTCACCCTTGCCGTTTTATTCGCCCTCTTTTTCCGTTCCCCTTCTCTTTTCCAGTTTGCCTCGTTTGCTTGTTTCTTGTTTGCTTGCGTGTTGGATTGCTTTCTTGTCACGATGGCTCAAGATAATACTAAGTTGTGTGACTTTTCCAATACCAATAATAATGATTTTATTAGCACTCGGATTGCTCCCCTTATCGATGCTGAATCTTGTGAAATTAATGTTGCCTTGTTGAATCTTGTCATGAAAGATCCGTTTTCCGGCCTTCCTAGTGAAGATGCCGCTACCCATCTAAACAACTTTGTTGATTTGTGTGATATGCAAAAGAAGAAAGATGTGGATAATGATATTGTTAAACTGAAGCTATTCCTGTTTTCTCTTAGAGATCGTGCTAAAACTTGGTTTTCATCTTTTCCTAAAAATAGTATTGATTCATGGAATAGGTGCAAAGATGCTTTTATCTCTAAGTATTTTCCTCCCGCTAAGATCATCACTCTTAGAAAAGATATTATGAATTTTAAGCAACTTGATCATGAACATGTTGCACAAGCTTGGGAGAGGATGAAATTAATGATACGTAATTGCCCTACACATGGTTTGAATCTTTGGATGATTATACAAATTTTTTATGCCGGCTTGAATTTTGCTTCTAGAAATCTATTAGATTCGGCCGCGGGAGGCACTTTTATGGAAATCACTTTAAGAGAAGCTACTAAACTCCTAGATAATATTATGGCTAATTATTCTCAATGGCATACTGAAAGATCTACTAATAGAAAGGTGCATGCTATAGAAGAAATCAATGTTTTGAGTGGAAAGATGGATGAACTTATGAAATTGTTTGCTAATAAAAGTGTTTCTTCTGATCCTAATGATATTCCTTTGTCTACTTTGATTGAGAATAATAATGAATCTATGGATGTGAATTTTGTTGGTAGGAACAATTTTGGTAATAACACGTATAGAGGTAATTTTAATCCTAGGTCGTTTCCTAGTAATTCCTCTAATAATTATGGTAATTCCTACAACAATTCTTATGTAAATTATAATAAGATGCCCTCTGATTTTGAACCTAATATTAAAGAATTTATTAGTTCGCAAAAGAGTTTCAATTCTTTGATTGAAGAAAAATTGTCTAAGATTGATGAGTTTGCTAGGAACGTCGATAGAATTTCTCTTGATGTTGATTCTTTAAAACTTATATCTATTCCACCTAGTCATGATATTAATGAGTCTCTCAAAGCTATGAGAATTTCCATTGATGAGTGGAAAGAAAGAACCGCTAGGATGTGTGCTAAAAAAGATTGCTTTGTGAAAGTGTGTTCTTCTAGTTTCCATGATAATCAAGATGAAGATCTAAAAGTTATTGATGTGTCCCCTATTAAATCTTTGTTTTGCAATATGAATCTTGATAATGATGGGACTGGAGATGAGTCAACTTTAGTTAGAAGGCGTCCCAATGATTCGGAGTTTTTAGATCTTGATGCAAAAATTGATAAAAGTGGGATTGGAGAGGTCAAAACTTTAAATAGGAATGAACCCACTATCTTGGATTTCAAGGAATTTAATTATGATAATTTTTCTTTAATGGATTGTATTCCCTTGTTGCAATCCATGCTAAATTCTCTGCATGCTTATAGTCAAAATAAAGCTTTCACTAAACATATCGTTGATGCTTTAATGCAATATTATGAAGAAAAGCTTGAATTGGAAGTTTCTATCCCCAGAAAACTTCATGGTGAGTGGGAACCTACTATTAAAATTAAGATTAAAGATCATGAATGCTTTGCTTTATGTGATCTAGGTGCTAGTGTTTCCATGATTCCTAAAACTTTGTGTGATTTGTTAGGTTTTCGTGAATTTGATGATTGTTCTTTAAACTTGCAGCTTGCGGATTCCACCATTAAGAAACCTATTGGAAGAATTAATGATGTTCTTATTGTTGTAAATAGGAATTATGTGCCCGTAGATTTCATTGTTATTGATATAGATTGCAATCCTACATGTCCTATTATTCTTGGTAGACCTTTCCTTAGAACGATTGGTGCAATTATTGATATGAAAGAAGCTAATATTAGATTCCAATTTCCGTTAAGGAAGGGCATGGAACACTTTCCTAGAAAGAAAATTAAATTACCTTATGAATCTATTATGAGAGCCACTTATGGATTGCATACCAAAGATGATAATACCTAGATCTATCATTGCTTTTATGCCTAGCTAGGGGCGTTAAAGATAGCGCTTGTTAGGAGGCAACCAAATTTTATTTTTGTTTCTTGATTTTTGATTCTGTTTAGTAATAAATAATTCATCTAGCCTCTGTTTAGATGTGGCTTTATGCTTTTAATTAGTGTTTGTGCCAAGTAGAACCTTCGGGAAGACTTGGGGAAAGTCTTTGCGATCTTGCTGTAAAAAACAGAAACTTTAGCGCTCACGAGATTTGCTGCCATTTTTTACCGGAGAGTGCTATTTAGTTAATTCATTTTGAAGATGATTAATAAATAAATTCCTAACGTCCAGAAATTTATTTTAGAATTTTTTGGGTTCCATAAGTATTCGAAACCTACAGATTACTACAGACTGTTCTGTTTTTGACAGATTCTGTTTTTCGTGTGTTGTTTGCTTATTTTGGTGAATCTATGGCTAATAATAGAGTTTATGAACCATAGAAAAGTTGGAATACAGTAGTTTTAACACCAATATAAATAAATAATGAGTTCATTACAGTACCTTGAAGTGGTGGCTTGTTTTCTTTTAATAACGGAGCTCACGAAGATTTCTTTTAAGTTTTGTGTTGTGAAGTTTTCAAGTTTTGGGTAAAGATTTGATGGATTATGGAACAAGGAGTGGCAAGAGCCGAAGCTTTGGGATTCCCAAGGCACCCCAAGGTAAAATTCAAGGACAACAAAAAGCCTAAGATTGGGGATGCCCCGGAAGGCATCCCCTCTTTCATCTTCGTCCATCGGTAACTTTACTTCGAGCTATATTTTTATTCGCCACATGATATGTGTTTTGCTTGGAGCGTCTTGTATGATTTGAGTCTTTTATTTTTAGTTTACCACAATCTCCTTGCTGTACACACCTTTTGGGAGAGACACACATGAATTGGAATTTATTAGAATACTCTATGTGCTTCACTTATATCTTTTGAGTTGGATAATTTTTGCTCTAGTGCTTCGCTTATACCTTTTAGAGCACGGCGGTGGTTTTATTTTATAGAAGTAATTGATCTCTCATGCTTCACTTATGTAATTTTGAGAGTCCTTTAGAAGAACATGGTAATTCACTTTGGTTATAAATTTTAAATGCTAAGAGAAGTTGGATGCTTGATAGATTGTTTTGAGATATAAAGGTGGTAATATTAGAGGTGTTCTAGTTGAGTAATTGTGCAATTGATGAATACTTGTGTTGAAGTTGGCAAGTCCAGTAGCATCCATGTATGGTAAACATTATGTGACAAATTTGAAGCATGGGGTGTTCTTTGATTGCTTTCCTTATGAGTGGCGGTCGGGGACAAGCGATGGTCTTTTCCTACCAATCTATCCCCCTAGGAGCATGTGCGTAGTGCTTGGTTTTGATGACTTGTAGATTTTTGCAATAAGTATGTGAGTTCTTTATGACTAATGTTGAGTCCATGGACTATACGCACTCTCACCTTTCCATCATTTCTAGCCTCTTCGGTACCGTGCATTGCCCTTTCTCATCTTGAGAGTTGGTGCAAACTTCGCCGGTGCATCCAAACCCCGTAATATGATACGCTCTCACACACATAAGTCTCCTTATATCTTCCTCAAAACAGCCACCATACCTACCTATTATGGCATTTCCATAGCCATTCCGAGATATATTGCCATGCAACTTTCCACCGTTCCATTTATTATGACACGCATCATCATTGTCATATTGCTTTGCATGATCATGTAGTTGACATCGTATTTGTGGCAAAGCCACCATGCTTAATTTTTCATACATGTCACTCTTGATTCATCGCAATCTCGGTACACCGCCGGAGGCATTCACATAGAGTCATATTTTGTTCTAAGTATCGAGTTGTAATTCTTGAGTTGTAAGAAAATAGAAGTGTGATGATCATCATTAGAGCATTGTCCCATGTGAGGAAAGGATGATGGAGACTATGATTCCCCCACAAGTCGGGATGAGACTCCGGACAAAAAAAAGAGGCCATAAAAAAAGAGAAAAGAAGGCCCAAATAAAAAAATGAGAGAAAAAGAGAGAAGGGACAATGTTACTATCCTTTTTCCACACTTGTGCTTCAAAGTAGCACCATGATCTTCATGATAGAGTCTCTTATTTTGTCACTTTCATATACTAAGTGGGATTTTTTCATTATAGAACTTGGCTTGTATATTCCAATGATGGGCTTCCTCAAACGCCCTAGGTCTTCGTGAGCAAGCAAGTTGGATGCACACCCACTTAGTTTCTTTGATGAGATTTCAAATATTTATAGCTATAGTGCATCCGTTGCATGGCAATCCCTACTCCTTTCATTGACATCAATCGGTGGGCATCTCCATAGCCCATTGATTAGCCACGTCAATGTGAGACTTTCTCCCTTTTTGTCTTCTCACACAACCTCAATCATCATATTCTATTCCACCCATAGTGCTATGTCCATGGCTCGCGCTCATATATTGCGTAAAAGTTGAAAGAGTTTGAAAAGGCTAAGTATGAAACAATTGATTGGCTTGTCATCGAGGTGGTGCATGATGGGAGCATTTTGTATGGAGAAAATGAAGCATGGCCAAACTATATGACTTTGTAGGGATAAGTTTTCTTTGGCTATGGTATTTTGATAAGACATAATTGCTTGATTAGCATACTTGGAGTATTACTATATTTATGTCAACAATAAACTTTTATCTTGAATCTTTCGGATCTGAACATTCATGCCACAATAGAGAAAAATACATTGAAGAATATTCTAGAAAGCATTCCACATCAAAAACTCTGTTTTTATCATTTACCTACTCGAGGACGAGCATGAATTAAGCTTGGGGATGCTTGATACGTCTCCAACGTATCCATAATTTTTTATTGTTCCATGCTATTATATTATCTATTTTGGATGTTAATGGGCTTTATATTACACTTTTATATTATTTTTGGGACTAACCTATTAACCCAAGGCCTTGTGCAAATTGCTGTTTTTTTGCCTATTTCAGTGTTTCACAGAAAAGGGATATAAAACGGAGTCCAAACGGAATGAAACCTTCGGGAGTGTGATTTTTGGAACAAACGTGATCTAGAGGACTTGGAGTGGACGTCAAGCAACCAACGAGGAGGCCACGAGGCAGGGGGCGCACCCTCCCCCCTAGTGGGCCCCTCGTGGCTCAACCGACCTACTTCTTCCTCCTATATATGTTCACATACCCCAAAAACATACAGGAGCACCATGAAACCCTATTTCCACCACCGCAATCGTCTGCACCCAAGAGATCCCATCTTGGGGCCTTTTCCGGAGCTTCGTCGGAGGGGGCATTGATCACGGAGGGCCTCTACATCAACTCCATGGCCCCTCCGATGATGTGTGAGTAGTTTACTTCAGACCTTCAGGTCCATAGCTAGTAGCTAGATAGATTCTTCTCTCTCTTTGGATCTCAATAAAAAGTTCTCCTCGATCTTCTTGGAGATCTATTTGATGTACCTCTTTTTGCGGTGTGTTTGTCGAGATCCGATGAATTGTGGGTTTATGATCAAGTCTATCTATGAACAATATTTGATTCTTCTCTGAAATCTTTTATGCATGATTGGTTATCTTTGCAAGTCTCTTCGAATTATCAGTCTGGTTTGGCCTACTAGATAGATCTTTCTTTCAATGGCAGAAGTGATTAGCTTTGGGTTTAATCTTGCGGTGCTCGATCCCAGTGACTGAAAGGGAAACGACACATATTGTATTGTTGCCATCAAGGATAAAAAGATGGGGTTTATAACGTATTGCTTGAGTTTATCCCTCTACATCATGTCATCTTACCTAAGGCGTTACTCTGTTCTTATGAACTTAATACTCTAGATGCATGCTGGATAGCAGTCGATGTGTGGAGTAATAGTAGTAGTGCAGGCAGGAGTCGGTCTACTTGTCACGGACGTGATGCCAATATACATGATCATGCCTAGATATTCTCATAATTATTTGCTTTTCTATCAATTGCTCGACAGTAATTCGTTCACCCACCGTAATACTTATGCTATCTTGAGAGAAGCCAATAGTGAAACCTATGGCCCCTGGGTGTATTCTCCATCATATAAGTTTCCAATCTATTTTATTTTGCAATCTTTACTTTCAATCTATATCATAAAAATACCAAAAACATTTATCTTATCATTATTATCTCTATCAGATCTCACTCTCGTAAGTAACCGTGAAGGGATTGACAACCCCTTTATCGTGTTGGTTGCAAGGTTCTTATTTGTTTGTGTAGGTACGAGGGACTTCTGTGTGGCCTCCTACTGGATTGTTACCTTGGTTCTCAAAAACTGAGGGAAATACTTATGCTACTTTGTTGCATCACCCTTTCCTCTTCAAGGGAAAACCAACGCAGTGCTCAAGAGGTAGCAGGGGGCGCCGCCCCCTCCTAGTCCAATTCGGACCAGACATGTGGGGGGGCGCAGCCACCCCTTGAGGTCCTTCTCTCCTTTCCCCTAAAGCCCGTTAAGGCCCACTACTTCCCCGGGGGGTTCCGGTAACCTCCCGGTACTCCAGAAAATAGCCGAAACACTTCGGAACCATTTCGGTTTCCAAATATAACCTTCCAATATATCGATCTTTACCTCTCAACCATTTCGAGACTCCTCATCATGTCCGTGATCTCATCCGCTACTCCGAACAAACTTCAGTCATCAAATCACATAACTCATGATACAAATCGTCATCGAACGTTAAGCATGCGGACCCTACGGGTTCGAGAACTATGTAGACATGACCGAGACACATCTCCGGTCAATAACCAATAGCGGAACGTGGATGCTCATATTGGTTCCTACATATTCTACGAAGGCCTTTATCGGTCAAACCACATAACAACATACGGGTCAAACCACATAACAACATACGTTATTGCCTTTGTCATCGGTATGTTACTTGCCCGAGATTCGATCATCGGTATCATCATACCTAGTTCAATCTTGTTACCGGCAAGTCTCTTTACTCGTTCCGTAATGCATCATCCTATAACTAACTCATTAGTCACATTGCTTGCAAGGCTTATAGTGATGTGCATTACCGAGAGGGCCTAGAGATACCTCTCCCATACACGGAGTGACAAATCCTAATCTCGATCTATGCCAACTCAACAAACACCATCGCAGACACTTGCAGAGCATCTTTATAATCACCCAGTTACATTGTGATGTTTTATAGCACATAAGGTCTTCCTCCGGTATTCGGGAGTTGCATAACCTCATAGTCAGAGGAACATGTATAAGTCATGATGAAAGCAATAGCAGTAAAACTAAACGATCATTATGCTAAGCTAACGGATGGGTCTTGTCCATCACATCATTCTCTAATGATGTGATCCCGTTCATCATATGACAACACATGTGTATGGTCAGGAAACTTTAACCATCTTTGATTAACGAGCTAGTCTAGTAGAGGCATACTAGGGACACTTTGTTTGTCTATGTATTCACACATGTACTAAGTTTCCGGTTAATATAATTCTGGCATTAATAATAAACATTTATCATGATATAAGGAAATATAAATAACAACTTTATTATTGTAGGGCATATTTCCTTCACTCCCGCGGGAGGCCAGGCCCGTGACCACACACGGCGGGGCTGCGAGACCGAGGGCACGGGAGGGGGCGAGTCAGGGCAGTCACCAGCGGGCGAGGCCACCTTGTCGTCCATGAGGTCGGACCAGCGGAAGCGGGACGGCTCGGGACTGGCCAGCGGCAGAGGCGCATCCTCCGACGAGGGGGAGGGCGGCGAGGAGGCGGTGGCCGGCAGCGGAGAGACGGACGGGGGGGTCGACCGCGAGGCACACCGGAGGCGGTGGGGGAGGCGGATGGGTCACATCGCCCGAATTGCTAGAGACCCCAGGCGCCATCCTCAACCAACCAAGGCCAGAACCACTCTCACCTGACTAGATATAGAGATCGGGGTGGTGATTTATCCTTAGAACGGTCACTTCATCAAGATCGAACACTAACTAAAATTCCATACAAAGAATCAACACGCTCTGCATCATCCATAAGCAGAGGTGGGCATTTTTCAGGCATTTCTTCAGTAGAAACTAAAATATGGCAAGGGATTGGGGTTTTAAATTGTAATGCAACAGAATTGTGATCAACTATTCTACTTCCACCATTATACTGTCAGCAAACATCAGTTTTTTTAGAGATCTAAACCTGCCTAAGCGCTGATGATTGGTCAAAACACGCTGATGAACAAAAAGTAACGTTGATGATCCTCATTTTGCCAATTCAGACAGGAGCAGAAAGGAACAGGAAAACTGAACTCATAGCAAAAGGAACGAGCAAGCGCATGATCGATCGTACCTCCTACTCATCCTTGTTCTTGTCCGCCTCCTTCCTCCTCTGGGCCTCCTCTCGCCTCCTTTACCTGTTCTCCTCCTCCATCTGGGCCTCCTCCTTCCTCCGTGCGGCGTCCTCCCGCTGCCTTCTACAAAGATAGATCAAGACGCTTAATTGGACTTTCACAAAGCACATACCTTGATAAAGTTTTGAAGAAGTTCAAAATGGATCAGTCAAAGAAAGGGTTCTTGCCTGTGTTACAAGGTGTGAAGTTGAATCAGACTCAATGCCCAACCACTGCAGAAGATAGAGAGAAAATGAAAGTCACTCCCTATGCCTCAGCCGTAGGATCTATCATGTATGCAATGCTGTGTACCAGACCTGGTGTGTGCCTTGCTATAAGTTTAGCAGGGAGGTACCAAAGTAATCCAGGAGTGGATCACTGCACAGCGGTCAAGAACATCCTGAAATACCTGAAAAGGACTAAGGATATGTTTCTCGTTTATGCGGTGTGATACGTCTCCATCGTATCTACTTTTCCAAACACTTTTAACCTTGTTTTGGACTCTAACTTGCATAATTTGAATGGAACTAACCCGGACTGACGCTATTTTCAGCATAATTGACCTGGTGTTATTTTTTGCAGAAATAAAAGTTCTCGGAATGACCTGAAACTTCACGGAGAATATTTTTGGAATATATAAAAAATACTGGTGAAAGAATCAACACCAGGGGGCCCACACCCTGTCCACGAGGGTGGGGGGCAAGCCCACCCCCTAGGGCGCGCCCCCTGTCTCGTGGGCCCCCTTTGGCTCCACTGACCTCAACTCCAACTCTATATATTCATGTTCGGGGAGAAAAAACAGAGAGAAGGATTCATCGCGTTTTATGATACGGAGCCGCGGCCAAGCCCTAATCTCTCTTGGGAGGGCTGATCTGGAGTCCGTTCGGGGCTCCGGAGAGGGGAATCTGTCACCATCGTCATCATCAACCTTCCTCCATCACCAATTTCATGATGCTCACCGCCATGTGTGAGTAATTCCATCGTAGGCTTGCTGGACGGTGATGGGTTGGATGAGATTTATCATGTAATTGAGTTAGTTTTGTTAGGGTTTGATCCCTAGTATCCATTATGTTCTGAGATTGATGTTGCTATGACTTTGCTATGCTTAATGCTTGTCACTAGGGCCCGAGTGCCATGATTTCATATCTGAACCTATTATGTTTTCATGAATATATGTGAGTTCTTGATCCTATTTTGCAATTCAATAGTCACCTACTATGTGTTATGATCCGGTAACCCCGAAGTGACAATAATCGGGACCACTCCCGATGATGACTAACTTTGAGGAGTTCATGTATTCAATAAGTGTTAATGCTTTGGTCCGGTACTCTATTAAAAGGAGGCCTTAATATCTCTTAGTTTCCAATAGGACCCCGCTACCATGGGAGGGTAGGACAAAAGATGTCATGCAAGTTCTTTTCCATAAGCACGTATGACTATATTCGGAATACATGCCTACATTACATTGATGAACTGGAGCTAGTTCTGTGTCACCCTATGTTATAACTATTGCATGAGGAATCACATCCGACATAATTATCCATAACTGATCCATTGCCTATGAGCTTTTCGCATATTGATCTCTGCTTAGTTACCTTTCGATTGCCACTGTTACAATTACTATCAAACTGCTACTGTTACTTTTGCCACCGTTATTGTTACTTCCATATTACTTTGCTGCAGATATTAAGTATTTCAGGTGCGGTTGAATTGACAACTCAACTTTTAATACTTGAGAATATTCTTTGGCTCCCCTTGTGTTGAATCAATAAATTTGGGTTGAATACTCTACCCTCGAAAATTGCTGCGATCCCCTATACTTGTGGGTTATCAAGACTATTTTCTGGCACCGTTGCCGGGGAGCATAGCTCTATTCTTTGAGTCACTTGGGATTTATATCTGCTGATCACTATGAGGAACTTGAAAGATGAAAGAACCAAGATTTTTCCCTCAACTACGAGGGGAGGTAAGGAACTGTAATCTAGCTCTGCACTTGATTCAACTTCTTTTATGAGTAAATTTGCGAGACCTACACCTTCTACTCATTCTGATATGTCGCATGTTATTGATGATTCCACTTCTGCTATGCGTGATGCTTATGATGAAACTACTTCTATGCTTGATAATACTGTGCCATTAGGTGAATTTCTTGATGAACAACTTTCTAGGGTTAGAGAGAATGAAATTATTGAAACTGATAATTGATGGAAGTGATGATGAAGATTCTCCCCTAGATATGAATTGCCTGTTGTGCCTCAGGGTTATGTTATGGATGAAGAAAATGCTAGAGATTTTTTAGCTTGCAATGATAGATATGATCTTAAGAAACTGTTAGCTAAGCTGAAAGAAAAATCCTTGAATGCTAGAATGAAATATGACCCTGCTTTTGCTACTTCACCTATCTATATTTCTGATAGGGATTATGATTTCTCTGTTGGTCCTGAGTTAATTAATTTGGTTGAATCTGATCCTTTTTATGGCTATGAATCTGAAACTATTGTGGCACATCTTACTAAATTAAATGATATAGCCACCCTATTCAGTAATGAGGAAAAAATTCGTTATTACTATATCCTTAAGTTATTTCTGTTCTCATTAAAGGGTGATGCTAAAACATGGTTTAATTCTCTTGATCATGGTTGTGTGCGTAGTCCCCAGGATATGATTTATTACTTCTCTGCTAAATATTTACCCGCTCATAAGAAACAAGTTGCCTTAAGAGAAATATATAATTTGTGCAAATTGAAGAAGAGATTCTCCCACAAGCTTGGGCGAGGCTTCTCCGATTACTTAATGCTTTGCCTGATCATCCTCTCAAGAAAAATGAAATACTTGATATCTTTTATAATGGACTAACTGATGCTTCCAGAGACCACCTGGATAGTTGCGTTGGTTGTGTTTTCAGGGAAAGAACTATTGATCAAGCTGAATTGCTATTGAATAATATGCTGAGTAATGATAATGATTGGACACTTCCTGAACCAACTCCTAAGCCAACTCCGAAGAAAAGGGGTATTCTATTTCTCAGTCCTGAAGATATGCAAGAGGCTAAGAAATATATGAAAGAAAAGGGTATTAAAGCTGAAGATGTTAAGAATTTACCACCTATTGAAGAAATACATGGTCTTGATAACCCGACACAGGTAGTAAAGGTAAATTCTCTCTATAGATTTGATGAAGGTGATATTCCTCATGATAAGTCTGCTAGCCAATGCTTGGATGAGTTTGATAATTTCATTGTTAAACAAGAAACCTTCAATGCCTATGTTGGCAGACAATTCAAACATAATGCTTATATGATTGACCACCTGAGTGATTATATGTCTAGAGTTAAAGGTGTACTTTAACTTATTAGTAAACATGCTTCTATGGTTACCACTCAAGTAGAACAAGTACTTAAATCTCAGAATGATTTGCTCAACGAATTAGATAGTAAGAAAAATGAAAATGTTGTTAGAGTTGTGACTAGAGGGGGTAAAATGACTCAGGAACCTTTGTATCCTGAGGGCCACCCTAAGAGAATTGAGCAAGATTCTTAGAGAATTAATGTTGATGCACCTCGTTCTTCTAAGAAGAAGAAAAGGAAAAATGATAGGACTATGCATGCTTCTAGTGAACCTGTTGCTGACACACTATAACACCCACGATGCGGCTATATCTCCCACGTGTCGGAGCACGACTTAGAGGCATAACCGCATTGTAGGCCATGTCACAAGAGGGGTAATCTTTACACATCCCATGTACTGAATAAGAAAAGAGATACATAGTTGGCTTACAATCGCCACTTCACACAATATCACAAATATAGCATTACAATCATCCAGATACAATCAAGGTCCAACTACGGAACCAAAATAAAGACAACCCCAAACGCATAATGTCCCCGATCGCCCCAACTAGGTTCCACAACTGATCGTCTGGAAAGGAAACGTAGTATCGTCCTGAGTCCTCATCGAACTCCCACTTGAGCTCAGTCGTATCTCCTGGAACGGTATCATCGGCACCTGCATCAGGTTTTGGAAGTAATATGTGAGTCACGGGGACTCAGAAATCTCACACCCTCGCGATCAAGACTATTTAAGCTTATAGGTAGGGCAGAAGGTATGAGGTGGAGCTGCAGCAAGCACTAGCATATAAGGTGGCTAGCACGTTCGAGAATCTATGATCAAGAAGTGATCCTAGAAATACTTACGTTCAAGCATAACCCGAGACCGTGTTCTCTTCCCGGACTCCGCCGAAAAGAGACCATCACGGCTACACATAGTGTTGATCCATTTTAATTAAGTTAAGTTTCAGGTTTTCTACAACCGGACATTAACAAATTCCCATCTTCCCATAACCGCGTGCATGGCTTTCGAAAGTTCAAATCCCTACAGGGGTGTCCCAACTTAGCCCATCACAAGCTCTCACAGTCAACGAAGGATATTCCTTCTCCCAGGACGACCCGATCAGACTCGGAATCCCGGTTACAAGACATCTCGACAATGGTAAAACTAAACCAGCAAAGCCACCCGAATGTGTCGACAAATCCCGATAGGAGCTGCACATATCTTGTTCTCAGGGCACACCGAATTGTCCAAGATTCCGGTAGGCCATCCCAGAGTTGCCCCTGGTGGCCACCGGCAGCTGACAGGTTGGACCAACACTCAGAGGAGCACTGGCCCGGGGGTGTAAAATAAAGATGACCCTTGAGTCTGCGGAACCCAAGGGAAAAGAGGCTAGGTGGCAAATGGTAAAACCAATGTTGGGCCGTGCTGGAAGAGTTTTATTCAAGGCGAACTGTCAAGGGGTTCCCATTATAACCCAACCGCGTAAGGAACGCAAAAATCAAGGAACATAACACCAGTATGACGGAAACTAGGGCGGCAAGAGTGGAACAAAACACCAGGCATAAGGCCGAGCCTTCCACCCTTTACCAAGTATATAGATGCATTAAAATAGACAAGATATAATAATGATATCCCAACAATAATCATGTTCCAACAAGGAACAAACTCCAATCTTCACCTGCAACTAGCAACGCTATAAGAGGGGCTGCGCAAAGCGGTAACATAGCCAGACAACGGTTTGCTAGGACAAGGTGGGTTAGAGGTTTGACATGGCAATATGGGAGGCATGATAAAGCAAGTGGTAGGTATTGTAGCATAGGCATAGCAATAGAAAGAGCAACTAGCAAGCAAAGATAGAAGTTATTTCGAGGGTATGGTCATCTTGCCTGCAAAGTTCTCCGAGTTGACATAAGCTTGGTCCTCGTAAGCATGCTCAACGGGTTCCTCGATCACGTACTCGTCTCCCGGCTCTACCCAAATCAAGAACACAAGCAAAGGGAGACACAATCAACCACGGTGCAATGCGCAAGCAACATGATGCAAAACATGGCATGATATGCGGGATGTGATATGTAATGCATAGGCATGCTTCGGAAGGGAAAGATTGGACCAGGCCTCAACTTGGCAAACCAAGAGTGCCGCTGGAAAGATCAGTTGATTTCGGTCGAAATCGATGTAAAGATCACCGGAATCGGATGCACGGTTTGCAAATGGCAAGCAAAACAATAATGGCACAAAGCTGCGATTAACAGCACGAGGCCATCTAAATGCATCAAGAATAACAAGCTACTGCACTCTAACATAACAGCAAAGCACATGGCAGTGATCCACTCAAGATTCTTGACAAAAGATGAACACTGAGCTACGGCTAAATCACACAATAGTAGGTTCAAACAGGCATGGTAAAAGTGTAAAAGATATCAGGTTCACAGACTTAGTGAAAATAACATGTCAGGATTTAACATCAGGAAGCAGTGTTTAGAGCAAGATAACAACATGCTACAGGAACATATCATGGAAAAGCAAGGCATGGCATGAAACTACACAAAGCATATAACAAAAGTCCCTTACTGACCATAAGACAAAAGGGATCAGAAAATACAATGGCAACCATGTGAACATAGCAAGTTTCGTTGACAGATTCAGACTTAGCAGAAAACTGGAACATGGCAAAACAGAATTACGTAGGCATGTTTGCGAGCTCGATGCACTCACCACAAGGCATTGCATGACAAGCTAAGCATACACCTATCAAGTAGACATGTTAAATAAGCTAGCCATGGCAAGAACACTCTCATAGCATGCATGGATCAACTACAACAACCTCGGCAAAATTGAATAACATGCAAACAATCTGCCAAGAATATTTTTATAGCAAAAGTAGAGCAAGATCGAGTCATGCTAGGGTGCTCCATAATTGCAAACAAAGACATGGATGGATAGAGCATAACAATATCTCCAAAATATCCTTACTGAACAAGCTCAAAAGAGGCATGGATCACTCTGTAGCAACAAGAATACATGGCATAAAAATATCATCAGGGAAATGACTTAGAAGAATTCTAAGTCCCTGAAATCAGCAACATCATGAGAGCTACTCTGCATGCTTGTGCTAGTCACCACAAAGATCACCAAAATACATGGCATACACCCCTGTAAGATGGCATGGCATACAACAAAACACATGTAGGGCTCAAGTTCATAGGAGGCACACATTAAACATGGCAAAAATGACAAATGTCCATAATCTGTTAAGAATCTGAAACTAACATTACATAGCACTCTTGCAACAGCATTTAGGGCATCAAGATGAACTCAAATGAACATGGTGCAATGGAATGAAATGAAGTGCACATCCACACGAACAATTTGATATGCTACATGTCCAAAACGGAGCCATGAATGCAAAGTTATGATGCGATGAAAAACGCTAAAAATACTGGGAACTTAGGTAGAAAACGGGTCAACCTCTAGGGTTTGACTCAGATCTGGATCGCACGCGGATTGAGGTTCGACGGGGCTCGCCGGAATCTGCGCCGGAGGAGAGGGAGTCGACCGGAGAGGCGCGGGGGAGGCAGATCCGGCGCCGGGGAGGCCGGGGAGGCGCGCGGGGCGGGGGACCTGACCGGGGCGGCGAGGTTGGCGGCGGCTGGGCTCGACGGCGGCGCTGCAGTGGCTCCGGCGCGAGGGCGGCGGCAGCGGCGCAGGCGGCGGCGTGAGCGGCGGAGACGGGCGGCGGTGAGGCACGGATGTGGGCGGCGGCAGCTGGGCTCGACGGGCCTGACGCGGGCTCGCGGGCCGGCATCGCCGGGAGGCGGCGGCGCTGCCACGTGGCGGCGTGGGAGTGGGCGGCGGCGATTTGTCCGGTGCGGACCGGACGTGTCCGGCGCGCGGAGGGAGCGGGGCTAGGGCTAGGGTGGTGTTTGATCCAGGATTTTGAGGGAGGCACCTATGTGCGGTTTTCGGCCACGCGATCGTGATCGAACGACCGAGATGATGGAGGGGGTTTAGCTGGGCTTTGGGCCACTTTGGAGAGGTGTTGGGCTGCAACACACACGAGGCCTTTACGGTTCCTCGGTTAACCGTTGGAGTATCAAACGAAGTCCAAATGGCACGAAACTTGATAGGTGGTCTACCGGTAGTAAACCAAGGCCGCTTGGCAAGTCTCGGTCCAATCCGAGAACGTTTAACACCTGCACACGAAAAGAGGCAAAAGGGGACACCGGTGGATGTAGGAGCGCCGGAATGCAAAACGGACAACGGGGAAAATGCTCGAATGCATGAGACGAACACGTATGCAACGCGATGCACATGATGACATGATATGAGATGCATGACAAAGACAAAAACAACACGAATACAAAACCCAACAACGAGGAATATCATAACTTAGTGCCGAAGATGGCAAGAGTTGGAATACAGATATGGCAAGTTACATACGGGGCGTTACAACACTCCTCCACTACGAAAGGATCTTGTCCCGAGATCTAGGACTAGAAAAAACTCCGGATATTTGGAACGGAGGTGGTCCTCGTGTTCCCAGGTGGCTTCACGGTTGGAATGATGTGACCACTTCACTTTCAGGAATTTGATAGACTTGTTGCGAGTCTTGCGCTCAGTTTCTTCAAGAATAGCAACGGGGTGCTCATGATAAGACAGGTCTTCTTGGAGATCAATCTCTTCAAAGTTGATGGTGTGGTCAGGAGTCTTGAAACACTTGCGGAGCTGAGACACATGAAACACGTTGTGCACGTTTGCAAAGTTGGATGGAAGCTCAAGTTGATAGGCGAGATCACCTCTTTTGCCAATGATCTTGAAAGGACCCACGTATCTAGGGGCAAGCTTCCCTTTGATACTGAAGCGACGAGTACCTTTCATTGGAGAGACGCGGAGGTAGACATGGTCTTCGATCTCGAAAGCCAAGTCATGATGCTTGCTATCATAGTAACTCTTCTGGTGCGATTGCGCGGCTTTGAGATTTTCACGAATGACTTTGCACATTTCTTCAACCTCTGTGATCAAGTCATTGCCAAGAAGTTGGCGTTCACCAGTCTCTGACCAGTTAAGAGGAGTACGACACTTCCTGCCATAGAGAATCTCGAATGGGGCCTTGCCCGAACTCGCTTGGAAGCTGTTGTTGTAGGAGAACTCGGCATATGGAAGACAATCTTCCCACTTCATACCGAAAGAAATGACACATGACCTAAGCATATCGTCAAGAATTTGATTGACTCGCTCGACTTGGGCACTGGTTTGAGGATGAAAGGCTGTGTTGAAGCGAATGTTGGTGCCCATAGCCTTCTGAAAGGAGTCCCAGAACTTAGAAGTGAAGATGCTACCACGGTCTGACGATATCAACTGCAGAATGCCGTGCAGAGAGACAATCTTGGAGGTATATAGCTCTGCCAACTGAGCTGCTGTGATAGATTCTTTGATAGGAAGGAAATGAGCCACTTTAGTGAGCTTGTCGATGACAACAAAGATAGCATCATTGCCACACTTGGACTTTGGAAATCCAGTCACGGAGTCCATCTCAATATGGTCAAACTTCCATTCTAGAATGGCAAGAGGTTGGAGGAGACCAGCTGGTCGTTGGTGTTCTGCTTTCACTCTTCTGCAGGCATCACATTCATTCACGAATTGAGCAATCGCACGCTTCATTCGAGTGCACCAATACGACTGCTTGAGGTCATGGTACATCTTTGTACTTCCAGGGTGAATAGATAGGAGTGAATTGTGAGCCTCGTTCATAATGACTTTACGAAGGTCACCCTTAGGAACAACAATGCGATCCTCAAAGAATAGAGTATCCTTGCAATCAAGGCGATATCACTTGTACTTGGGTTGACTCTTGGCAATCCCAATCTTCACCATAGCATCAAGAAGCTGAGCCTCACAAATCTGATCTTCCAAAGTAGGAGAGACTTGGAGGTTGGCAAGGAATCCTTGAGGAACAACTTGGAGGTTAAGTTTGCGGAAAGCTTCACAAAGCTCTGGTTGGTAGGGATTGATAATCAAACTGTTGCAGTAAGCCTTCCTGCTCAAAGCGTCAGCAATGACATTGGCCTTGCCTGGAGTATATTCAATACTTGGATTATACTCTTGAATCATTTCGACCCAATGAGTCTGCCTGAGGTTGAGGTTGGGCTGAGTGAAGATGTACTTGAGACTCTTATGATCAGTGAAGATGTCCACTTTCCTTCCCAACAAGAGATGTCTCCATGTTAAAAGAGCATGGACAACTGCCGCCAACTCGAGGTCATGAGTGGGGTAGTTCTTTTCGTTGGGCTTCAACTAGAGAGAGGTATAGGCCACAACTTTCTTCTCTTGCATCAATACTGCACCGAGACCTTGAAGGGAAGCATCACAGAAAACCTCGAACGGTTTGGATTCATCGGGAGGAGTCAGAACTGGAGCTGTGACTAACTTCTCTTTTAGGGTGTTGAAAGCGATGTCACACTTAGGCGACCAGACATACTTCACATGCTTCTGGAGGAGGTTGGAAAGAGGCTTCGCGATCTTAGAGAAATTCTCAATGAACCTTCAACAATAGCTTGCGAGCCCAAGGAAGCTGTGGAGTTGCTTCACATTCTGAGGTGGTTCCCAATTCACAATTGTAGACACCTTCTCAGGATTAACAGTTATGCCCTTGGCAGAGATGATATGCCCAAGGTAGAGAACCTCATCGAGCCAAAACTCGAACTTCGAAAACTTCACATAGAACTGATGTTCTTTGAGTTTATCCAGCACCAATCTCGAGTGCTTGGCATGATCCTCCTTTTTCTTGGAAAAGACCAAAATGTCATCGAGATAGACCAAGACGAAGTCATTTGTGTAGGGGTTGAAGATGAAGTTCATCATGCGAGAGAATGTTGGAGGAGCGTTGACAAGGCCGAAAGTGTCAGGACCCCGATTCCAAGCCACCTCGATCTAGCCGGTAACACCTCATATCACATTGCGGCCTCACGCACGGTATCCCCATGGGTGTCGCCTTACCATGGCCTGGGACCGTTTGCGCCTTTTGGCTCATGTATATGATAGTGTCGCTAGCATCCATATGACAGAGAACCCGGGCCGACATGGCTAGTCGTGAACCCAAAGCGGCATAGACCTATGGAGACATGCATACATGAATCACATCGAGCATGTCGGTCATCAGCGAGTGAATCCGGGCTGTAGCACTGGGCTAACGGGACTCCAGGGAACCCGGGCTGTAGCAGGCTAGGCAGGACTCCGGAAGTCACCATGTGACATTTCCCCGTAGGGACAAACATAGGAAAAAAGTGAAACACATGCCGGCCAGTCAAGTGTCCTGAGCAGTAGTACTGGGCTAGCAGGACTCCGGTGAACCGGGCTGTAGCGGACTACTATGGCTTGAGGAGCACCAGACTACATTTCCCCATAAGAAAGGCTGCCAATTATAAACAACTAGATTGTCGGATCCCACACATACCAAGCATTTCAATCATACACACAATATGCTCGATATGTGTAAATACAACATGGCATCACAACAAAACTCTACAACTCAAGTACTTTATTTAAAGGCTCCAGGGAGCCATACATAACATGTTCATACAGGTAGGGGTCACATGGCCCGACACTCAAGTCATACAAGCATACAAGCACATGCGGAAGCAAATAGTCTGAGTGCAGACACTAGAAAGAAAGAAGGCTTCTCGAAGCCTGTTTATCTACATAGGGCCCTCCATGGCCAGGATCACCACCTGGGTGGCAAGTCACTCATCGACGTCGAGATCTACATAAAACCCATCGGAGGGGGCGGTGTTATCATCTGAAAATAGTAATTAAGCAAACATGAGTACAAAGGTACTCAGCAAGTCTTACAACAGAACCTACTATACATGCCCATTCTCAAGAAGGTGGTGGAGTTATTGCAGCAAGCCAGCTTTGACTCTTGGCTAAGCTATCCTACGAGACACCACTAGTAAAATAGTTTTCGCACACGAGTCCACTAATCACCAACACAATACTCCACCGGGGATCCTCCCTCGTCATCCTACGAGAGAGCCATCCTCGGTACTCACACTTATCTTGAGTTTTTTAGTAGTAACCATTAACTTGTCTATGAACTGTATAGACAACCAAGTAGTCCTTTACTGCGGACGCGGCTATTCGAATAGATGATGTTAACCCTGCAGGGGTGTACTTCTTCATACACGCTCTCACCACTTACCGCCGTTTACACGACATGTACTCGGCAACCTTCAAGCGGAAGCCCAACGAGGGTGTCGGCCACGGCCTACCTAAACACTCAAGTCTCCAGTCCAGGTTTATCGCCTATCCAGGTTCCATCCACAGGGAGTCCGGCCGAGGTTTCCACATACGGCCCCGAACGATGTGAACAGGGTCCCGAGACGCCAAACGGGCGCCCGGCATACCCGGCCATGGTGTATCTACCGCAACATAGCCCACCCCTAGGGTCAGCGCTACGCACGACCGCCAACACATAACCTACAAACACCAGAAACTATTTGCAACTCCTGGATAGAGTACTAGGGTGATTAAGAAGCCGAGAGGGTCAATTAAGGATCGCAATGCATGGTAGTAGCTGATTCTTAAAATCACACATACAGATCTCAGTTCTTAGGGACGGCCTCAATGAAACAACCCACCATGTACTCCTACATGGCCTCTCATCGATACCTTTACCAAATCATGTTCAACACATCCCTCACATTACCGACATAATCATTTCACTCTAGCCCATCACCCAGATGAACCAAACCTGACACAACTCTAGGCATAGCAGGCATATCAAGGTAGGAAACACATACATGGCTCAATCAACTCCTACACATGCTAGTGGGTTTCATCTAGTTACTGTGGCAATGACAGGTCATGCAGAGGATAAGGGTTCAACTACCGCAGCACACATCAGTTTGAAACGTTGTTGTCTTAATGCAGTAAAGGAGAGCAGAGGCGAGAACATGGGATTGTATCGATATGATCAAATGGGCTGCTTGCCTGATGGAGTGGTAGTAGGGTACTGCCCTTCAGTTGGATACTCGGAGATATCCTCGGAGGCAGAACCTACCACGAAGGACACACAGAACATAATCAACACATGACAATATGCAACAATATGATGCATGCTATGACATGGCAAAATGATGTGTCCTGCCTAATGCAATGTGAAACAAGTTGAAATGGGTCCATTTGAACCAAAGATTCAAATGGAAGTTAAAGTTCCTATGCATAATAAGTGTGTTAGCTTGTTTCACCTAAACAGCAAGGTTAAAGTGGTTTGTCATGCATGAAACCATTACAGATGGATAGATTGAATTTTTCTGATCATTTTTCATATATAATTTGTTTGATTTGGAGCTATGGTTGATTTTCTATGATTTTTAGAAGTTTTGGCTATTTTTTGGAATTTCCTATATAAGATTAAATCCAGAAAATGAATAATTGCATCAGCACTGCGTCATGCTGGCGTTAGAAGTCAACAGCGCCTGGTCCTGGTCAAACCTGACCAGTGGGGCCCACTGGTCAGTGACTCTGTGCACTAACTAAGCTAGTTAGTCCTAATTAATTGGGCAGGGCCCACTAGTCAGTGACTACTAACTAAACTAACCTAGTTAATTAGCACTAACCAGACTAATTAGTCGGGTGGGGCCCGCATGTCAGTGAGAGAGAGGGGGAGGTCAACCCGTGTCAGCGGGGTCAACCTCGCCAGTCAGCGGTCAAAGCCTGCCGGCGTTTAGCCGCCCACGTGGCCAGACGCGGCGGCGCGCTGCGGGATTTGCCCACAGGGCACCATTTGGCACGCGGAGAGCACCTACGTGGAGCTGGGACTCGCCTGCATCCAACCACGGTGGTGGTTTGGCCGGGGAGTGGCCGGAGCATCACCGACGACGAGCTCGGCGAAGGCCGAGGCTCGGGTGTGCTCGTGTTCATGGCTGCGGTGGCCTAGGCGATGCGGCGAAAGCACCTACAGCATCTACGGCGCGCGGGGAGTGTGACATGCACAAGCCCGTGACCAAATGGTCACCGGAGCATCACCGATGACGTGGTCAGGCGGCGGCGCGTTCGGGCACAAGAGGCGCGGCGTCTACGGTGTTCTAGGGGCGAAAAGAAAAGCACGGGGAGGTTCAGCAGCTCATAGGGAAGCCGCAGGGAGGGTCAGTGTGCTCGGGGAAGCTCGGGTGCGTCGGATCGACGACGATGATCGACGGCGGCCGAAGGTTGAAGATGACGGTGGCGGGGATGATGCAGGGGCTCCGGCGTCGTGCAGCTCGGCTGGTCGACATAGTCGACGATGGCGAACCGTCCGGACACGGTGAGACGGTGCGGGGACGGCGTTGGACGCGGCTGCGGCGAGCGGCGGCAACGGTGACGTCTCGGGCGACGTCGGGGAGGGCGAGAGAGGGAACCAGAGAGAGAGCGAGTGTGTCTGGGAGCTCGGGGAGAGAGAGAGGGTTCATCCCAGGGCGACAGGTCGATGAGGGGAGCGGCTGGGCGGCGGGCGGCTGCGTGGCAAGCAGGATGTGCTCGCCGTCGAGCACCTGCCTGCCTGTGCTGGGGAGAGCAAGCAGCTCACTGGCACAGCAGGTGGGTTGGGCTGCTAGGTGGGCCGGCCAGGTGGGCTCAGGTAAGTGCTTTGTACTGTTTTCTGTTTCTCTTTTATTTATTTTCTGTACTGTGTTTTGAAATAGAATAAATACTATTTCATTTCCGAATACTCTGGAAATATTCAGAGGCACATTTGAGAATATTGTCAACTGCCTAAAAATGCTTCCAAGATTATTTGAGCACTTTAAAATATTTATAAGATTTAAAATGCCCAAATTCAAATACTTATGACTTGGTTCAAAAATCCAGAATGGCCCCATAAATTGTAGAACCATTTTTGGTAGAGGTTTAAACCAGAACCAAAAATGGTGGGCTTTTATGAAGGGCATTTTGGGTTCATTGAAATTCCAATTGTTGGAATTTAGCATTTTCAGGGGGGTGTTGGGGTTGATTATCCCCCATTTCAAGTTTAAAAGAAATTTAAACATGATGCACAAGTTCAACCAACCCTAATGCATAACAGGAAAGCAGGGATGTGACAGAAAGACATGAAAGTGTATTCATATGAACCATAGCTTGTTCTGAATGTTGTCTTGGGGATATCTTCTTCATGAATGTGAATCTGATGATATCCCATACGGAGGTCAAGCTTGGAGAATACTTGAGCACATTTGAGTTTTTCAAAAAGCTCATTGATGTTGGGAAGTGGGTACTTGTTCTTTATGGTCTTCTTGTTCAATGGAAGGTAGTCGACACAAAGTCGGTCCGTTCCATCCTTCTTGACAAAAAGAACACCACAACCCCATGGAGAAGAACTTGGTCGGATGATACCCATACGCTCTTGAATATCGAGTTGTTTCTTCAGCTCCTTCAACTCTTCTGGTCCAAGCTTGTAAGGACGTTTGCAAACAGGTTCCGTGCCAGGCTCAAGATCAATGACGAATTCAACTAGACGGTGAGGAGGCATTCCTGGAAGCTCTTCTGGAAAGACGTCTTGATATTCACAAACGACTGGAATCTGAGAAATGGCATCCAACTCGCCCTTCTCATTGAGAGAAAACAGTCAAATGGTATCGTCACGAGCGGCAAAGATGATTACATCCTCAGACGAATGTTTCAATTGAATCTGCCTGGCAGCACAATCAAGCTGAGCCTTGTGCTTATAAAGCCAATCCATTCCGAGAATAAGATCAATATCCGAGTCACCAAGAACATTAGGAGAAGACAGAAACTTATAGTCGCCCATCGTGATGGTAACATCCGGAACCATGGAGTTAGCGTTCATGCGTTTACCCGGAGAGACAACTGCTAACGAACTAGGCAAAACTTGGAAAGCCAACTCATTCTTAGAAGCAAATGGTCTTGAGATGAAACAATGCGATGCAACAGTGTCAAAAAGAACTTTTGCAGGAATATCGTTAACAGGAAGGTTACCCATGATCACTTCTGACGAGTCCTCTGCCTAAGCTGCGTTCATCATGTTGACCTTTGCAAACTTGGGATTATTCTTGACCACTGCGGTGCTGGCAGATCTCACAGGAGGAGGAGTAAGATGCCTCTGGTTGAAGCATTTGTTTGCATAGTGACCTTTCTGCTGACACTTGTTGCACGTGACCTCTGAAAGCGGACGGTGATACGGAGCACTTGATCTTGGAGCATGAGACGAAGTCTTGTTCTGAAAGCCTGGGTTGGGTGGGTGGGAAGATCCATTGCCACCTTTGCTCTTCTGCTGATAAGGCTGACGGAACGGAGGAGGAGGAGGCAACCAATACTTTTGCTTCTTAGTTGCCACTTGAGTTGAGGAAGAAGGAGTTGCATCCCTCACTCGTTTCTTGGAAGCATCGCACTTGAGATGAGTAGCCTCTTGCTTCAGTGCCATATTGTAGAACTCATCGTACTTCTTCGGCTCAAAAAGCACAAGGGCTAGCTGCAGATCTTCTCTGAGGCCACCTCTGAACTGATAAATCATGCTCTTCTCGTCTGGGACGTCTTGCTTGGCGAAACGAGCGAGCTTCTGGAACATGATGTTATACTGGTAAACAGACAAGCTGCCTTGCTTCAGATTGCGGAACTCCTCATGCTTGCTCTCAACAACACTCTGAGGAATGTGGTGAGCTTTGAAGTCTTGGCGGAATTCATCCTAGGTAATCACATGACCTCCTCTGGAATCTTTGTATTGCTGATACCACTCTGCAGCTTGGTCTTTGAGTTGGAATGAAGCAAACTTGACAAAGTCCTCAGGCCTGACGTTGCTGCACTCAAAATACTTGCAGATATCCACGAGCCAATCATCAGCGTCTGTTGCCTCGACACAGTTACTGAAGGTCTTTGGCTGGTTTGCGAGGAACTGGTTGAGTGTAGCAAACTGATTCTAATTGTTGTCATGACCTCGATTTCCTTGGTTGCGCTCTTGCAAGAGTTGCATGAGCATCTGCGTGTTGGCGTTGGTAGCGGCCATCACAGCTTGCCATGCCTCCGGAGGTGGAGGTGGTGGCGGTGGTTCAGGATTCTGACGCGTTGGAGGAGCCATCCTGAAGAAGGTGACATCCGTTAGCATCTTGAAAGACATATATTCAAGCTGAATCAAATGGATTGAAATTGCAACATATAGTCTTAACATCCGAACAAAATAAACAAATGCATTCCAAATTAAATGGTCACACTTCCATAAATTGAGAAGCCACTTAGATAGAGGTAGAAGAATAAAACAACAAGGTACGGATATGAACAAATACTTGGTAAGGATTACCCAATCACAAACCAAATATTTGCGGAAGAAATACTAGAGCTACATGAATTCCCACCTATGAAACTCCCGAAATTTTCCCGGTTATGCAATCAGGTGTTGGGGATACAGGGGAAGCATAATATCTCACCCAAAAAGTAGCAAATCCTACATCCAGCTGTATCCATCCTTCAACACATAACCAAGAAACCTTCGGAAATCATTTACCTCAACCTTCGAAAAGTAACCGTTATACAAGTTATGGCAATACTCCCGAACTCCCACCCCAGTACTGGGTGGCGTCGAGGTTATCTCACCAACAACTGCATAAAAGAGATTTTCGATGTCGGCGAAACTCGGGTCTCAACTCCCCGGAGCTCAACTCCCCGGGACACTGCCACAACCCCTAAATGTCAGGCGGCACCAAGAACAATGTTCTCGTCACAAATCCATCGGAACGATTCCAAGATACCCACGTGATCCTAAAAAATATTTAGTGAAATTTGAGAAGAGAAGAGTCAAAACTCTACGTCAGGATGCCTCACCAGTGCGATGAAGGGACTGAGGAGTAAAAAGAATCCTACTCTCCGATATATATAATCATAAAAGACTCAAAACATTATTCTGGACTCAACAACGCTAGCGATTCGATCAAGCAGGGGGATCCTAAGTCGGGGAAGGCTATGATTACCAACTTGTAACACCCGCGATGCGGCTATATCTCCCACGTGTCGGAGCACGACTTAGAGGCATAACCGCATTGTAGGCAATGTCGCAAGAGGGGTAATCTTTACACATCCCATGTACTGAATAAGAAAAGGGATACAT
This sequence comes from Triticum urartu, assembly GCF_003073215.2. Lineage (NCBI taxonomy): Eukaryota > Viridiplantae > Streptophyta > Magnoliopsida > Poales > Poaceae > Triticum > Triticum urartu. The sequence goes on along the minus strand of NC_053025.1, from coordinate 133,477,242 downwards.
AGTTGGCTTACAATCGCCACTTCACACAATATCACAAATATAGATTACAATCATCCAGATACAATCAAGGTCCGACTACGGAACCAAAATAAAGACAACCCAAAACGCATAATGTCCCCGATCGCCCCAACTGGGCTCCACTACTGATCGTCTGGAAAGGAAACGTAGTATCGTCCTGAGTACTCATCGAACTCCCACTTGAGCTCAGTCGTATCTCCTGGAACGGTATCATCGGCACCTGCATCTGGTTTTGTAAGTAATCTGTGAGTCATGGGGACTCAGCAATCTCACACCCTCGCGATCAAGACTATTTAAGCTTATAGGTAGGGAAGAAGGTATGAGGTGGAGCTGCAACAAGCACTAGCATATAAGGTGGCTAACTTACGCAAATGAGAGCGAGAAGAGAAGGCAAAGCACGTTCGAGAATCTATGATCAAGAAGTGATCCTAGAAATACTTACGTTCAAGCATAACCCGAGATCGTGTTCTCTTCCCGGACTCCGCCGAAAAGAGACCATCACGGCTACACACGCTGTTGATCCATTTTAAATAAGTTAAGTTTCAGGTTTTCTACAACCGGACATTAACAAATTCCCATCTTCCCATAACCGTGGGCATGGCTTTCGAAAGTTCAAATCCCTGCAGGGGTGTCCCAACTTAGCCCATCACAAGCTCTCACGGTCAACAAAGGATATTCCTTCTCCCAGGATGACCCGATCAGACTCGGAATCCCGGTTACAAGACATCTCGATAATGGTAAAACTAAACCAGCAAAGCCACCCGAATGTGCCGACAAATCCCGATAGGAGCTGCACATATCTCGTTCTTAGGGCACACCGGATTGTCCAAGGTTCCGGTAGGCCAGCCCAGAGTTTCCCCTGGTGGCCACCGGCAGCTGACAGGTTGGACCAACACTCAGAGGAGCACTGGCCTGGGGGTGTAAAATAAAGATGACCCTTGAGTCCGCGGAACCCAAGGGAAAAGAGGCTAGGTGGCAAATGGTAAAACCAATGTTGGGCCGTGCTGGAAGAGTTTTATTCAAGGCGAATTGTCAAGGGGTTCCCATTATAACCGAACCGCGTAAGGAATGCAAAAGTCAAGGAACATAACACCAGTATGACGGAAACTAGGGCGGCAAGAGTGGAACAAAACACTAGGCATAAGGCCGAGCCTTCCACCCTTTACCAAGTATATAGATGCATTAAAATAGACAAGATATAATAATGATATCCCAACAATAATCATGTTCCAACAAGGAACTCCAATCTTCACCTGCAACTAGCAACGCCATAAGAGGGGCTGAGCAAAACGGTAACATAGCCAAACAACGGTTTGCTAGGACATTGTGGGTTAGAGGTTTGACATGGCAATATGGGAGGAATGATAAATCAAGTGGTAGGTATCATAGCATAGGCATAGCAATAGAAAGAGCAACTAGCAAGCAAAGATAGAAGTTATTTCGAGGGTATGGTCATCTTGCCTGCAAAGTTCTCCGAGTTGACGTAAGCTTGATCCTCGTAAGCGTACTCAACGGGTTCCTCGATCACATACTCGTCTCTCGGCTCTACCCAAAGCAAGAACACAAGCAAAGGGAGACACAATCAACCACGGTGCAATGCGCAAGCACCACGATGCAAAACATGACATGATATGCGGGATGTGATATGTAATGCATATGCATGCTTCGGAAGGGAAAGATTGAACCAGGACTCAACTTGGCAAACCAATAGTGCCTCTGGAAAGATGAGTTGATTTCGGTCGAAATCGATATAAAGATCACGGGAATCGGATGCACGGTTTGCAAATGGCAAGCAAAACAATAATGGCACAAAGCTGCGATTAACAACACGAGGCCATCTAAATGCATCAAGAATAACAAGCTACTGCACTCTAACATAACAACAAAGCACATGGCAGTGATCCACTCAAGATTCTTGACAAAAGATGAACACTGAGCTACGGCTAAATCACACAATAGCAAGTTCAAACAAGCATGGCAAAAGTGTAAAAGATATCAGGTTCACAGACTTAGTGAAAATAACAATATGTCAGGATTTAACATCAGGAAGCAGTGTTTAGAGCAAGATAACAACATGCTACAGGAACATATCATGGCAAAGCAAGGCATGGCATAAACTACACAAAGCATATAACAAAAGTCCCTTACTGACCACAAGACAAAAGGGATCAGAAAATACAATGGCAACCATGTGAATATAGCAAGTTTCGTTAACAGATTCAGACTTGGCAGAAAACCGGAACATGTCAAAACAGAATTACGTAGGCATGTTTGCGTGCTCGATGCACTCACCACAAGGCATTGCATGACAAGTTAAGCATACACCCAGCAAGTAGACATGTTAAATAAGCTAGCCATGGCTAGAATACTCTCATAGCATGCGTGGATCAACTACAACAACCTCGGCAAAATTGAATAACATGTAAACAATCTGCCAGAAACATTTTTATAGCAAAAGTAGAGCAATATTGAGTCATTCTAGGGTGCTCCATAATTGCAAATAAAGACATGGATGGATAGAGCATAACAATATCTCCAAAACATCCTTACTGAACATGCTCAAAAGAGGCGTGGATCACTCTGTAGCAACAAGAATACATGGCATAAAAATATCATCAGGGAAATGACTTAGAAGAATTCTAAGTCCCTGAAATCAGCAACATCACGAGAGCTACTTTGCATGCTTGTGCTAGTCACCACAAAGATCACAAAAATACATGGCATACACCCCTGTAAAGATGGCATGGCATACAACAAAACACATGTAGGGCTCAAGTTCATAGGAGGCACACATTAAACATGGCAAAAATGACAAATGTCCATAATCTGTTAAGAATCTGAAACTAACATTACATAGCACTCTTGCAACAGCATTTAGGGCATCAAGATGAACTCAAATGAACATGGTGGAATGGAATGAAATGAAGTGCACATCCACACGAACAATTTGATATGCTACACGTCCAGAATGGAGCCACAGATGCAAAGTTATGATGCGATGAAAAACACTAAAAATAGTTGGAACTTAGGCAGAAAACGGGTCAACCTCTAGGGTTTGACTCAAATCAAGATCGCACGTGGATCGAGGTTCGACGGGGCTCGCCAGAATCCGCGCCGGAGGAGAGGGAGTCGACCGGAGAGGCGCGGGGGAGGCAGATCTGGCGCCGGGGAGGCGCGCGGGGCGCGGGACCCGACCGGGGCGGCGAGGTTGGTGGAGACTGGGCTCGACGGCGGCGCTGCAGTAGCTCCGGCGCGAGGGCGGCGGCGCAGGCGGCGTCGCGGAGGCGCGGGCGGTGGCGAGGCGCGGGTGTGGGCGGCAGCAGCTGGGCTCGGCGGGCCCGACGCGGGCTCGCGGGCCGGCGGCGGCGGGAGGCAGCGGCGCTGCCACGTGGCAGCGTAGGAGTGGGCGGCGGAGATTTGTCCGGCGCGGACCGGACGTGTCCGGCGCGCGGAGGGAGCGGGGCTAGGGCTAGGGTGGTATTTGATCCGGGATTTTGAGGGAGGCACCTATTTGTACCTAGAGGGAGCTAGGAGGCTCCAACTGAGGTGCGGTTTTCGGCCACGCGATCGTGGTCGGACAACGGAGATGATGGAGGGCGTTTAGCTGGACTTTGGGCCACTTTGGAGAGGTGTTGGGCTGCAACACACACGAGGCCTTTACGGTTCCTCGGTTAATCGTTGGAGTATGAAACGAAGTCCAAATGGCACAAAACTTGACAGGCAGTCTATCGGTAGTAAACCAAGGCCGCTTGGCAAGTCTCGGTCCAATCCGAGAACGTTTAACACCGCACACGAAAAGAGGCAAAAGGGACATCGGAGGATGTAGAAGCGCCGGAATGCAAAACGGACAACGGGTAAAATGCTCGGATGCATGAGACGAACACGTATGCAAATGCGATGCACATGATGACATGATATGAGATGCATGACAAAGACAAAAACAACACGAAGACAAAACCCAACAACGAGGAATATCATAACTTAGTGCCGAAAATGGCAAGAGTTGGAATACAGATATGGCAAGTTACATACGGGGCGTTACACACACCTAAGAACCCTAATGATATTTCTATTTCTGATGCTGAAACACAATCTGGTGATGAACATGAACCTAGTGATAATGTTAATGATGATGTTCATGTTGATTCTCAACCTAGCAATAACAATGATGCAGAAATTGAACCTGCTGTTGATCTTGATAACCCACAATCAAAGAATCAACGTTATGATAATAGAGACTTCGTTGCTAGGAACCACGGTAAAGAAAGAGAACCATGGGTTCAAAAACCCATGCCTTTTACTCCTAAACCATCCAAGAAAATGGATGATGAGGATTTTGAGCGCTTTGCTGAAATGATTAGACCTATCTTTTTGTGTATGCGTTTGACTGATATGCTTAAAATGAATCCTTATGCTAAGTATATGAAAGATATTGTCACAAATAAAAGGAAGATACCGGAAGCTGAAATTTCCACCATGCTTGCTAATTATACTTTTAAGGGTGGAATACCAAAGAAACTAGGAGATCCCAGAGTACCAACTATACCATGCTCCATTAAAAGAAACTATGTTAAAACTGCTTTATGTGATCTCGGAGCTGCTGTTAGTGTTATGTCTCTCTCTTTATATCATAGACTTGATTTGAATAAGTTGACACCCACTGAAATATCTTTGCAAATGGCTGATAAATCAACTGATGTACCTATCGGTATTTGTGAGGATGTGTCTGTTGTGGTTGCAAACGTTACTATTTTAACGGACTTTGTTATTCTTGATATTCTTTAGGACAATAGTATGTCTATTATTCTTGGTAGAACCTTTTTGAATACTGCAGGGGCTGTTATTGATTGCAACAAAGGCAATGCCACTTTTCATGTTAATGGTAATGAGCATACGGTACACTTTTCGAGGAAACAACCTCAAGTCCACAGTATAAATTCTATTGGAAAACTTCCAACGATTATTATTGGAGGTTTTGAATTCCCTCTTCCTACTGCCAAGAAGAAATATGATATTCTTATTGTTGGGGACGTGCATATCCCTGTTGAGGTAACTTAGTGTTATTCAAAAATTCTCCGATTTCATGCGATTCGGAAAGAGTTTGTTAACAAGACTTGATCAACCTTGTTAGTAGATTCCTTTTGATGAGCATGAGATGGATGAAGTTAGAAAGCACAACTCTCTGTACCCTCCTTTTACTTTCTGTTATTTAGATTAAATAAAGCAAAAATAGTATTTTCTGTCTGTTTTCTAAATCATCCTTGTAATAAAAATACCCCAAAAATAAAAGTTCTCCAAATGTCCTGAAAATTTTAGATGATTTTTTGTAGAATATTCGAGAATTATTGGCACTCAGAACACACTAGGGGCCACACCACCTGGCCACGAGGGTCCAAGGCGAGCCCATCCCCCTGGGGCGTGCCCCTGCCTCGTGGACCCCATGTTGGCCCCCTCCACTTATTCCAGCACCCACACACTCTGTCTTCCTCCAGAAAAAATCATCCACCAGCTCAAACCCGAGTTCTAGCTCATCTTGCTGCCATTTTCGATCTCCTTGCTCAAAGCTCCATTCACAAAACTGCTTTGGGGGATTGTTCTTCGGTATGTGACTCCTCCAATGGTCCAATTAGTTTTTGTTCTAGTGCTTTATTTATTGCAAATTTTTGCTGCTTAGGTGACCCTGTTCTTGAGTTTGCATGTCAAATTTATGTGGTCAAAAGTAGTTTTAATGCATGATATGGCCCCTAGGCACTTGTAGGAGTAGTTGCTATCAATCTTGTTGAGTTTGGTTCGTTTTTATTTTGAGTCACTAAAAATTTCAGAAATTTTTCAGAGAAATAAAATGATGAAGAGATTGTTGAGGGGCTCTTCGAGCCGAAGCTCGAAGGATAAGCAAGGTGAAGAGAATAAGAAGCCCAAATATAATATCCCTCGCACCGCGGAGGTTCGGCCGTGCGAATGGCCTTGTGATGAGTACTTGAGAGCAGCCGGGATATATGAGGACTTCTATTATTTAGCTGAGAATGCAGGCCTCATCGTCTTCCTTCGCGACCAGCATGAATAGTATCTCCTCCTCACTAATATTTTCGTGCAAATTTTTTACTTTCATGCTAAGAAATCACCACCTTCATTGGAATTTCACTTATATGATGAGCTTAAGGAGATGTCACTATATGATTTTTGTCGGGTCTGTAAGATACCCTTTGCGGGCAGCATAGAGGAACCACATCATAATGATGTGGAGGGGTTTATTGATACAATTGCTGCAGGGGAAACGAGGAAAGTTTCCGATGCAAGAATCACTAGCATACATTTTATTGTTCTGCGTTACTTTGCATTATTTGCTAGTAGATGCTTAATTGGTCGCGGGAACAGTGGAAATCTTAGTGCCCCTGATATTATTATTTTGCACCATGCTTTGTTTCGTGATACCACTTTCAGTTTAGGCGCTATTGTTGCTAAACGATTAAATTTGAACCAAACAAAGGGTCCCATCTTCGGAGGCATCTTTGCTTCGCGCCTTACTGCACACTTTGGGATACCTATTAGGCATTATGAGAAAGAGGAAAAGTTATTGCCCCCTATTTCTCTAGATTATAAGAGTATGGTAGCACATGATTTTATTATTAAAGATAAGAAGAAGATGCTTAAGTATAAATTGATTTTTGATAAAAACTACTATGAGATTATTAACTTGCCTGCGCCCTCTTTGTTTAACATATTTTAAGGCACGTACCTCATTTTGCCGGAGGCCGTTCATGCACACTGGAGCCTGACACCAGCTCCAAAGCCTGAGCCGGAGCCACCCCTTGACCATTATCGACAGTCGGTTTATCAGTGGGATCCGAAGGAGAACACCAACCAATGGCACCTAGAGGACACTCCTTCATACACTTGCGAGGGTAGCTTTGAGCCATGGCCCTAGACCAACTTAGGCCAAAAGCCTAAGCTTGGGGAAGTACGTATTTCTCACCGACTGTCGGGGATATACCCCGCGGTATGACCCGGCCGGAATCATGACCCGGCCGGGCTTGGCGACTCACCAGAGACCTGGCTGGAGCTTGGCGACTCACTGGCGATCCGCCCGGACATGGCGGTTTACATGTAACCCGCCTGAACAATTTGACTCACTGGAGACCCGGCAGGCAGATCAGACGGACGACAAGGCCCAAGGCCCAGCGGGCCGGCTTATACTCTGGTGGGCCGGCTTAAGAGGAAAGGGATGACGAATATTTCCTTTACGAGGAAGCAAGACCCGGACTTGTATTCAACTTGTGAGAAAGGATAGACTAGTCCTAGTCCTACTAGGACTCCACATGTAACCCTCCCCTTCAACATATATAAGGAGGGGCAGGGCTCCCCAAAGAGGGACATAAAATAATCTCTAGGGCTAGACACAAAGGGGGAGCCGGCTTATGCGGTGACTCTCTCATGAGCATAATGAGATCTAGCCACAAACAACATGTAGGGTTATTATCGGATGATGTTTTCCAGGGCCCAAAGCTGTCTAAATCCTTGTCTTATGTTGCGTCTCTCGATTCTACTCAACCCCTCGCAAGCTACTACAAAGATGCGTTGGCCTCATGACTAAATCCTCACACTAGAACATCTACCGTGACAATTCCACGACAGTTGGCGCCCACCGTGGGGCTTGCGCACGGTGGTGTTGAGCTCTCGGAGGGATCTTTCCGAGGGATCGAGAAACTTGCAATTCATCGGATGAAGAAAATTTCTAGAAATTAGGGTTGCATCAGGTGCGCCACCACAAGGTTGCCGAGTTGATAATACTGGCGATGCAATTCAAAGACAGATTAAATTTTTTGGAGCACTCACGCGTCGGCGAGACCGACGGGATTTTCATCAAGCGCCACCATGATCTGGGAACACGGACACGTTTTCTATAGGGTCACTTCAAATCTGGATGCAGGGTATTGCCTTGGGTTTGGTCAAGTATTAAGACAAGTTAATTATTGGTAGGTCATGATCAAACTAGCACCTCAAACGCAAAAATAGAAAAGAAGAAGAAGACAACAGTCCATGACTGGGAAAGCAGAGAGGACCACGAACTCGGACTCCGCCTTGAGCCGCCCATGTGAATCCGCTGCCGAGTCGCTGCCTGGCAGCCGCCGGCCAATGCGCCTGTTTCCTGAGCCGCGGCTTTGCTCCGCCAAACTGTTGCCGCTGCACCCCTCCTTGGCATCGCTCCTTCACTGCTAAGGCCTGTTTTGAGCGACCTAGCCTTGCCCGCCCGCACGCCCGGACCGGGTCATTGTTCCGGTCGGCTCCTGCACACCCCTGCTGGCCTACACGCTTCTGGCCTGCGGCTTACGCGCTCGCGCGCCCCAGCCGCCTGCTCGTTGGTTTGACTCCGACTTACCGTTGATCCGCTGTGCCCGCGCGACTGAGTCGCCCGCTCGTCGGTTTGGTTCCGCCTCGCCGTCCATCTGGACGCCCGCTAGCTCTGCCCGAGGCACCGCATTTCCGATTCTCCGGCCTCGCTCTGAGTAGCCATCGGGCTTGTATAGCCATTCGCGCTAGGACTCTCTCTTCTGCGCTAAGCCGCCTCGTCTCGTGCTTGAGACACAGTCTGCCTAAGTCGCTGCAACAGGCTCATCCTCCGCCCTCCTTCTAGCACCCGCCACCGAACCGCCTTCCGATTCTGTTCCATCGTTCAAGGGAGGATCTGAGACAGTCATTCAAAACCTGATGCCGACACAGATCTGGAGCAGTTTACTAGTACTCCATAATGCTAGCTGAAGAAGAGTTCACATGAAATCCCAAGCACCACTAGTATCTGCACAAAAATTGAGGGCTAATTGATTTTGAGCACATGTACCTAAAAAGGGAAAAGGAAAAGAAGATGGTGTGGTGAAGGAAAATTGGTCCTCTACGTAAAATCACCCAAAGATTCAATGGCCTTCAGTCTTCAATTACTGTGCGTAGCCACGTTTCCAAACTACAGAGTCGCCGCTGCGGGCCTGATTCCCCTGTCGTTGTTGAGTCGCCCTCGGGCCTCGCTGCTGCTAAATCGCCACCACACTCGCCTCCTGTCCAAGTCACCTTTGCGTAGAGCCACCGTCTGCTCCAAGTCACACCCCGCTTCTAAAGCCGTCGGCCATGCGGCTGCTGCGAGTCGCCCGGCCGACGACGAGTATGTGCTTTGGCCAAGCCAAGCCGCGGTTCCATTTTTGCCTCCATCCCTTGAGCCTCAAGTCACCGTCGCCCGGGTCTCATCCCGCAACCTCCGCTTCCATGTGGCCTTGCCTTATTCAAACCGCCGTCGCGCCTCGCCTGTTTGAACTGACCTACGCCGGCTGCTCTGCAGTTCACCGGCCGGCCGCTGGTTCCTTTGCCTCCGCACGCCGTTGAGGTGCCTACCTTGATCCACTGTCCACGCGCTCGGGCTGAGTCGCCCTCGGGCCAACTCCGGTGTGCCCTATACGACCGCTCCAGCCGCTTCTTCCGCTGCGACTCACCTCCGCTTTGACAAGGTGCCGCCTGCTGGCGTGATCTTGTCTCGCTAGTACAAAGCAAAAGAAAATGGAGGGTTCAGCCGGAGGATAATGGAGATGTGCATGCATGCATGTTGATTCGAGGGATCCCAATGGGTAAGTACTAGTGTTATGTTTACAGCAGGCCGATGGCAGTCAAAATGCTGGATTAAATCCCAAAGAACAGAAGCAAAGTACACTGGTACATCAATTATGTTAAGGCTGATTTGATTAATTATCGATGGACTACTACCACACGTGGAGGCCTGGATCATTATTCTTTACAAAAGGTGTCACACAAAGGGCGCGCGCCAGCATTGTTTTTACAATAGCGCTGTTCTATGCTGCTTGACGGATACGTGAACAAGTCGCCGCCCCTGCTGCATCAACATCTGCGATTAACCCGCTTATCTGCGCCCGCTTACAATGTAGTGGCCGACTCATCTGTTTGCTCTCGCGACCGACTTGGCCGTGATTAATTTCAGCTTCACCATGGTGATCATCTACTTCACGGTGGATAATTCCTAGCCTAACATATCAGGTGATATTCATCCAGTATATATCTATATTGCATATTGTTTTCTTTAAAAGAACAATTACTCTGCCTTGCAAGTTCTCTAATGCAAAACAAGTTGTCTACTGCAAAAAGGACTATTATATCGCTGAGTTGATGAATGACTCATACCGGTTTATATCATGGTCAAGCATGGAGAGTCTCAAGCCAACTCCTCGAGTAGTCTTAAGACTCAGGGGCTATGATGACATGATTTAGCAAATATCATGAGATTCAAGACCCCGGGTCATTGGAGGGAAGATAACCCGGCCCCGGAGGCTACCGCCATATTGCTAAAAATTTAAAGGCCGTCAGAAAATTTCTGGCTCACAATGATGCTTCGATTTACAATCCGGCTCAAGGTAAACCTGTCTCCCACAAAGCTTTGAAGCTCTAAATTCTAGTTTGAAATTCCAGTTTAAAAAGAATTCATCTCTCGCAAGTTCGAGTTTTCAGAAAAAAAAATTATACGGGCCAAAGAATGTTTGTTGCACAGCACAACTCAAACATAGGAACCCGGCAAGCACAGCTCAGAAATATATCACTTGGGGGCTTCCGGCTTATTAAGATAAGCTATGATTACCCTTTGATCCGACTCATAGCCACATTTACAGGTCATTTGGGGGCTTCCTGTTCAAACATAGGTCGTATTCGAAGCAAAGAGAACATAGCTGTCGGTACCCTTTTGATCGGCACACTGCCAAACTCACTAGGGGGCTTCTTGATCATATTCGAATCATAGCTTAACCCCTTTTGGGTCCGACTTGGATCATATTCAAATCAGGGTCGTTAAAAACCTCTCAAGGTCATTTGGGGGCTTCCTGTTCAAACATAGATCGTATTCAAACCAAAGAGAACATAACTGTCGGTACCCTCTTGATCGGCGCAACGCCAAAGCCACTGGGGGCTACATGATCGTATTCGAATCCTATCTTAACCCCTTTGGAATGGTTTACTGATCGTATTCGAATCAGAAACCTCAATTATTATTTGGTTTAAGTTTTTGCGAATAATCTTTGGTTTTGTCTTGAGACCTTTTTGCTCATATCTGAAGTATATATATGTGGTTTCTATTAACCCGGCTCTACTTTTGACGATAAGTCACCATATATGACAATCATAAATATTTGGAAGTACTGGCTTCTAAGGATTGGGTTATCACCCTTACTACATAGGTCATGTAAACCGGCAGTACAAATTAAATATCACAATGGTTATATGTGGGATATTATGATCCGCCCTGTGTTAAACCGCCAGGGGATCTTGTGATTTACTTATGTGCAGGATAAGACTACATTTGAGTAGTTACCCGCCCTGGCTTTTGACGTTAAGTCACCAGGGCATATGTTGTTTAAACTCTATGCAGGATTTACAGAGCTATGATTTACATAAAGGATTAAGTTCCAGCCCATCATCAAAGATTGAAATTGGTGTCTCAAAAGGGTTATCAATTATTGATTTTCTCAAAGGCTATAAGCCGCCGGGTTATAAAAATTCCGGCTTACAATGGAGGCATATTAAATCGCCATCGGCCAAGAACCGCCGGGTATTTAAACTCCGGATTTACTTGTCAACAGATAAGTCCCGAGTCGCTGTAGGCTTACGACCCGACACTTGGGGGCTACATTATTCAGTTTGATATCACATCAAATATGCAAGTCCCATGTCACTGCCAGCATGCACCATGCCACTTGGGGGCTAATGCAAAGACAATTTTACTGGCCTTATTAAAGACCCAACTCATCACATCATAACGAGCCGGCCCTTGGGGGCTACCAATTGCTCCTGTTAACAATTCAAGGTACACAAGTTTTATTCCATTATATTGAAGGGTCCACTTCTCAGTTGGTAAAGCACAAAGCTCTTAAACTTATTGACGTGGGTTCAAGCCCCATGATGGGGGTTACATCATATGATGTTCTTTTCAAAAGAAGTATATATAAAGTCCCAGCTCAATATTATCTTACTGAGCCGGCCCTTGGGGGCTACACGTTGTTGTCCAAGTCTATATGATCATATTTATAAAGTCCTTGCTCATTATTGCATAATGACCCGGCCCTTGGGGGCTACACTGGTTATAGTTTTTTATGAGTATAAGGCAATTACAAGTCCCAGGTTGCTACAAGTATGACAACCCGGCACTTGGGGGCTACATATATGGAGTATTCAGTCTTTACTAGTGACTAAGATGAACAACATGGATTTCTTCAAAGTGGCAGTATTTATATTGAAGCAAGTTTTAAGTCATCACTTTGTTTCTGCTCAAGACTTGGGGGCTACAGGTAATATGGATATAAGGGAGAAAAAATCTTCAAATTATCAGTTTTGAGTAAATCAGATTGACCCTGCGTCACCAATAACTATGACCCTGCGTCGGCAACAATTATGACCCGGTGTTATCAATATTTACAAACCGGATATTTTGGCAATGATAAACCGGCAAGTTCTACAAGGCGGTTGAAAGTCAGATGAGTTTTTTCAAGACCAATATTTTTTAAACCGGCGCTTTGGAAGACGATTCAAGTGGATTATTTATTATAACATTTCTCTATAAGATACCAATGTTCACAAATTGGCTCTAAAGCTGGCCTATTGACCCGGATTTCTCAAAAGAAGTATCTGGATTTTTGCATTGGCAAGGTTTGGACATATCTGTTAAAAGAGATTTGCTATAAGATCTTTGAGTATGCATCCAGGAGGAAATGACAAGGACTTAAAGATGATCAAGTGCCGGTTCAGGAAAATATTTAACCCAGAGCACAACATATCAAGTTTGTTCTTGTGTTTATTTTACAGGATCAGTTTAACATGGATAAATCCAAATTAAACTGGGGGCTAATGTCAGGGATATACCCCGCGGTATGACCCGTCCGGGCTTGGCGACTCACCAGAGACCTGGCTGGAGCTTGGCGACTCACTGGCGATCCGCCCGGACATGGCGGTTTACATGTAACCCGCCTGGACAATTTGACTCACTGGAGACCCGGCGGGCGGATCAGACGGACAACAATGCCCAGCGGGCCGGCTTATACTCTGGTGGGCCGTCTTAAGAGGAAAGGGATGACGAATATTTCCTTTACGAGGAAGCAAGACCCGGACTTGTATTCAACTTCTGAGAAAGGATAGACTAGTCCTAGTCCTACTAGGACTCCACATGTAACCCGCCCCTTCAACATATATAAGGAGGGGCAGGGCTCCCCAAAGAGGGACAGAAAATAATCTCTAGGGCTAGACACAAAGGGGGAGCTGGCTTATGCGGTGACTCTCTCATGAGAATAATGAGATCTAGCCACAAACAGCATGTAGGGTTATTACCGGATGATGTTTCCCGGGGCCCGAAGCTATCTAAATCCTTGTCTTATGTTGCGTCTCTCGATTTCGCTCAAACCCTCTCAAGCTACTACAAAAATGCGTTGGCCTCACGACTAAGTCCTCATACTAGGACATCTGCCGTGACAATTCCACGACACTCACATTACATTCATTTCACACACTCATTCCAGTTGTTGGTGCTCATACTTTTTCATTGTACTATCCATGCTAGTTTAATTTCTTTTTAAGCCTTCTTCTTGTGTGTTTGAAAAAACCCTAAGAAAAACCAAAAAAATTAGTTGTAGCTTTTACCTAGTTTACTTTCCATGCCTAGTAGTAGTAATTAAAAAGAAAACCCAAAAAGATTTCTCGTTCTTCTTTTGCTTGTTGGGAGCTTTCCCATGTAAATAGTTTTGTTTCTTTTCTTTTCTTTGGGGGTCGAGAGGAGAATACCATGATGAAAATGTTGAGTGGCTCTCATATGCATTATTGTTGATCTAACAAAGAGCCCATATTACCTTGTCTTCTCCCTTGTATTGAATGCTTGCAGATTCCAGCTTAGTCCAATGCATGTGCACTATTATTATTATCCACACCGTTCGGTCGTGCAAGTGAAAGGAAATAATGACGATATATGATGAACTGATTGAGATGAGAGAAGTTGGTATGAACTCGACCTATCTTGTGTTTTGTAAATATGATTAGTTCATCATTCCTGATTCAGCCTATTATGAATGAAACATGTTTGCAATGACAATTAGAGATTATAGTTGCTCATGCCATGCTTAATTAACTAGGAATTTATAATGGTTTACCTTGCGTGCCAACATGCTATTAAAACGGTTGTGATGTGGTATGATAGGGTGGTATCCTCCTTTGAACAATTCGGGTGGCTTGACGTGGCACATGTTCATGCATGTAGTTGAAACAAAATCAACATAGCCTCCACGATATTTATGTTCATGGTGAATTATATCCTACTCATGCTTGCACTCAGTGTTGATTAATTTTAATGCATGTTCATGACTGTTGTCGCTCTCTAGCTGGTCGCTTCCCAGTCTCTTTCTAGCCTTCACTTGTATTAAGCGGGAATACTGCTTGTGCATCCACTTCCATAAACCCCAAAAGTTATTCCATATGAGTCCACCATACCTTCCTATATGCGGTATCTACCTGCCGTTCCAAGTAAATTTGTATGTGCCAAGCTCTAAACCTTCAAATGAAATTCTGCTTTGTATGCTCGAATAGCTCATGTATCAACTAGGGCTGTCTATATCTTCCATGCTTGGTGGGTCATTCTCATGAGGAGTGGACTCCGCTCCTCATTCACGAGAATATGGCTGGTAACCGGGATGCCCAGTCCCATGCTAAATTAAAATAATTGCAAACAAAACTCCCCCATGATTGTTGTTAGTTGGAGGCACCCGCTGTTTCAAACAAGCCATGGATTGATGTTTGTTGGTGGTAGGGGGAGTATAAACTTTACCATTCTGTTTGGGAACCGCCTATAATGTGTGTAGCATGGAAGATATCGAGATCTCTCGATTGTTATGTTGACAATGAAAGTATGCCACTCAAAATATTATTCATCTCTGTTTCAAAAATCGAGCTCTGGCATCTCTACAAATCCCTGCTTCCCTCTACAAAGGGCCTATCTATTTACTTCTATGTTGACTCCTCATCATCTTATTAAAAAGGCACCAGTTGGAGAGCACCGCAGTCATTTGCATGTATTACTATTAGTTTACATTGACTATGTCTGTGACTGGATCTCTTTTACCATGAATTACAATGTTTAGTCAGTCCTTGGACTTCAGAGGTGCTCTGCATTTATGTTTTGCGGTCTCAGAAAGGGCTAGCGAGATACCATCTTGTTATATCATATTATGATTGTTTTGAGAAAGTGTTGTCATCCGAGATTTACTATTATTGCTCGCTAGTTGATTATGCCATTGATATGAGTAAACATGAGACCTAAATGTTATTGTGAATATGGTTAGTTCATAATCTTTGCTGAAAACTTGAATGCTGGTGAGGGAGTCCTGGATTAGGGGTATCCGGACAGCCGGATTATATCCTTTGGCCGGACTGTTGGACTATGAAGATAAAAGATTGAAGACTTCGTCCCGTGTCCGGATGGGACTCTCCTTGGCGTGGAAGGCAAGCTTGGCAATACGGATATGTATATCTCCTCCTTTGTAACCGACCTTGTGTAACCCTAGCCCCCTCCGGTGTCTATATAAACCGGAGGGTTTTAGTCCGTAGGACAACATACAATCATACCATAAGCTAGCTTCTAGGGTTTAGCCTCTCCGATCTCGTGGTAGATCAACTCTTGTACTACTCATATTATCAAGAATAATCAAGCAGGACGTAGGGTTTTACCACCTTCAAGAGGGCCCGAACCTGGGTAAAACATCGTGTCCCCTGCCTCCTGTTACCATCCGCCTTAGACGCACAGTTTAGGACCCCCTACCCGAGATCCGCCGGTTTTGACACCGACATTGGTGCTTTCATTGAGAGTTCCACTATGCCGTCGCCGTAAGGAAGGATGCCTCATCTCGTTGTTAAAAACAACATTACCGCCGGGGGAGCCCTGGCTGTCGGCCAAACTCTCCGGCTTGGCAGTTTCATCATGACCGCCCGTTCGGCCGCTGCACCGACGATGACCTCTCGGGTCATCAAAAACAGCCTCCACGTCGGCTCGGAATTCACCAAGCAGATGGATCCAATGGAGCTCTCTTCCCTAAACGAGCTCTTGGATCGTATCGCCGCCTTGAGAGTCACTACAGACTATGATCGAATTGGGCTTAAACCCGATCAAAGGGAGATTAACTCTCCACCGGTCACCCATCATATTGCGGTGGTGGAGGAACAATGCGGCGATTCTTCCTCTATCTTGAGGACTAACTATGTCTGGATTCCTGACCTCTCCAAGCCGGATACTCATTTATGGGAGGACATCACCCAAGCCCTGAACCTAGAGTCAGGCAGCGGGCCAGACTTATCGAGCAACACTCCGGAATCCAAACTTCCAAGATTGGAAACTCCTCGGCCCCTGGGTCTCAGATCGGGTAGGGGTTCGGACTCAAATCCACCCACCCACCCAGACATAAACAATCTTTCCCACATCAGGCAAGAGCCCCATGAAACAGTACATCATTATTGGGCTAGATTCCTCCTTGTGATGAACAAGGTTAAGGACTGTCGCGAGGAAGACGCAGTCTCATTTTTCTGCAATAACACGGACAAGGGAATCCTTAACGCCTTAAGTCGCCGTGACATACCACGCTTCGCTGACTTGGCGTCCATAGTACGAAAGTATTGTGCGATGGAAAGCGCCTGGAAAACCGAAACGAAATTTTGGGATAATCCGGCTCGGAATATACACCCAGTCTGAAGTAAAAGGGTGCACTATCATAAGACATCTGAGTTAGTTACAAAGAAACAAAAACCCTCTACAGGGCATGGAACCGTATTGGAGGGATGGCTTAACGGACCCTGCAAAATTCATAGTACAGCGGATACCATACCAACACACAGCCTTAGAGCATGTTGGATACTCCGGCAGGTGGCCAAAAGTGGTGATGATCTTCTCATCCCAAATGCCACAGAGCACCATCCCGAGGATAACAATACGGTATTAATAGTCTTTGAAACCTTCGCATCAAATAATAGGCGCAAGCGAACACTCCGCAGCCTCGCTGAAATCTGGCACGTGGCAGCAATGAATCCATGGAGTGACATGGCTATTACCTTCAATGCCAGTGACGAACCTAAATTCCGAACAGCCCGAGCACCAGCTGCACTGGTCCTCAGTCCAATTGTGGACGGCTTTCGACTCACCAAAGTACTCATGGACGGCGGCAGTGGATTGAACCTCATCTATGAGGAAACTCTTCAAAAAATGGAAATAGACTGGAACCGCATTGAGCAAAGCAGCACAACCTTCAGAGGAATCATCCCCAGTCAGGAAGCATGCTGTTCTGGGAAAATCACACTAGATGTGGTATTCGGCACGCCGGAGAACTATAGGTCTGAAGAAATTACATTCCAAGTGGCCCCGTTCAGTAGTGGATACCACGCCCTTTTAGGACGGGAGGTGTTCACGATCTTCCAAGCCATACCCCATTATGGTTACATGAAGCTCAAAACGCCCAGGCCCAACTGAATCATCACTCTCGCTAGTGATCCGGACACAGCACTCCGCACCAAAAACAAAATAGCCGCATTGGCCCTCGAGGCATTATCCGAAGCCCTTTCGGCCAAGGAATTAACTGCGCTATGCTCCACAGTGGACAGGGACGACGTGATACTTGACAAGAGATCCAAGTCCACCTCTTTTAAACCAGCGGATGAAATAGTCAAATTCCTAGTCCACCCAACGGACCCTACAAAAACAGCCTCCATCGGGGCACAGTTAAACCCCGCCGTGGATGCCGCACTACGAGAGTTCCTGCGCGAGAATTGGGACATATTTGCCTGGCACCCCTCAGACATGCCAGGAATCCCATGCAGGCTGGCCGAGCACAGCCTCAATATTCTAAAGGGATTCAAGCCGGTCAAGCAGACTCTTCGGCATTTCTCTGAACCTAAGAGACAAGCTATGGGAGAGGAACTAGCCAAGTTATTGGAGGCCGGATTCATTAGAGAAATAAAACACCCGGACTGGCTAGCAAACCTGGTGATGGTACCAAAGAAGGACAAATCCTGGCGCCTATGTGTCGATTTCAAGGACCTCAACAAGTCTTGCCCAAAGGATCCCTTCCCCCTCCCCCGCATTGATCAAATTATCGATGCTACCGCAGGACACGAGTCATTGTGTTTCCTCGACGCATACTCTGGCTACCACCAATCAAGATGGTGGAGTCCGACCAAGCCGCAACGGCATTTATCACACCATATGGCCCCTTCTGTTTCAACACAATGCCTTTTGGGCTCAAAAATGCCGGCGCAACATATCAGCGTATGTGTCGGTGTCAAAACCGGCGGATCTCAGGTAGTGCGTCCCGAACTGTGCGTCTAGGCCGGATGGTAATAGGAGGCAGGGAACACGATGTTTTACCCAGGTTCGGGCCCTCTTGATGGAGGTAAAACCCTACGTCCTGCTTGATTAATATTGATGATATGGGTAGTACAAGAGTAGATCTACCACGAGATCAAGGAGGCTAAACCCTAGAAGCTAGCCTACGGTATGATTGTTGTATATGGAGTTGATTGCCTACGGACTACAACCCTCCGATTTATATAGACATCGGATAGGGTTAGGGTTACATAGAGTCGGTTACAACGGTAGGAGATCTTGAATATCCGCATCGCCAAGCTTGCCTTCCACGCCAAGGAAAGTCCCATCCGGACACGGGACGAAGTCTTCAATCTTGTATCTTCATAGTCCAGGAGTCCGGCTGAAGGTATAGTCCGGCTACCCGAACACCCTCTAATCCAGGACTCCCTCAGTAGCCCCCGAACCAGGCTTCAATGACGACGAGTCCGGCGCGCAGATTGTTCGGTATTGCAAGGCGGGTTCTTCTCCTAATCTTGTGTACCTGTAGGAATGATGTCCGATTTTTGTAATGTAGTGCTCCTCGGCTTCCACGCCCAATAATGGCCGTCTTCCACGTGTCAAACGAATGCGAAAAGCTGGGGTGTTTTTACATCCACACCCCTAGCCGTATAAATGAGCCACCTATTTAACGGGATGGGGATTTAGGTCCAAACCACATCTTCTCCTTTCCGCAAGTTATCATCAGAGTGCTTCCAGCAAAGGTCCATTCCAACATGACCAGCCGTCGTAGCTCCTCCCCTCGCCGCTCCGGTCCCAAACCCGGGGACTGGGAAAGTTGCACCATCCCGCATAGCGAGCTAGTGTCGCTTCAGGCCAAGGGATTTCTCCCCCAGGCATACATGGTCCCGGTCCGAGCCGATCTCGCCACCTACAATGGTGGAAAGCAAGCGGAGAGCACCCCCAATCCTTCTAAAGGAGAGCGGGTGTGCCTCGTCCCCTATCTAATAAGGGGACTGGGATTTCCAATTCACCCATTTCTCCGCAGGCTTCTGGAGTTCTACGGCCTCCAGGTGCACAATCTCACGCCCGCCTCCGTATTGCATATTGCGGGTTTCGTCGCCCTTTGCGAGCTATTTTTAGGCGTTGAGGCTCATTTCGCGCTGTGGAAGAGGTTATTCTGCCTGGTGCCCCGGTCGCAAAAGGGGTCTATATACCAAGTGGGCGGAGCCGAAGTATGGCGCATCGCCGGGACCGGATACCTATCCGGAACCCCAAAGAAGGCGTCCGAGGACTGGCCTTCAGAATGGTTTTACATAGATGATGTCCCGCTACCGGACCCTATCCGAGTCGGTCTCCCTGAGTTCAACAGTGCTCCATTGAAGAAACGCTTGAGATGGCGTCCGGGGAGCTCTCAAAGAGAAAGCGACAGAGACGTCCTTTACCTGATGGGCCGGATAAGACTGTTGGCTCATTCCGGACTAACCATGATTGGAGTCATGGCCGCATGCATTATGCGGGGGGTGCAGCCACTTCAATATAGAGGCCACCCCATGTGGGATTTCAACGGGGAGGATGACGCCACCCGTTACGGTCGTAAGGGGCCGGCCTCAGCTGCCGCCCTAGTAAAGATCTTATCCTCTTTGTACAAGGGAGAAAAGGAGGAATTCCTCCGCGTCAACCCGCAGGCCGGATTTACTATGTACGATCCTCCAAGTTGGGTAAGTGAACAATTGCGCTTGCCCGTTTGTTTTATACTCCCACGGTTAGATATGTAGTCTAACGACTTCAATGCAGGAACTGCGACAGGTGGTAAAGGATATAAACAGCCGCCCTCCACAGCCCGAGGACCCAGAACGGTCCCTCGATCCGGACTCCGAAGAGGATCCGGACATATCGGTGGAGCTTATCGACGGGGTGTTCCATCAGCTAAGCAAGGACAATACCTTGGTAGCCATCACGGCTGATTACCCAGGGTTAATCCCGGCCTCCCAGGTGACAGAAACCGGATCATTCCCTTGAGAGAGATTCCACTCTCACGTATTCCAGTGTTTCTGATGACAACCGTGTTTTGCAGGGGAGATTTCCGAGGCAGGAGGCCGAACCTACGGCGGCTAGCCAACGAGGGGCCACAGGGCCCCGTGGGGCAAAAAGGAATGTAGTCCGGACTGAGATGCCGGCGCAAAGGTATAGCGCACCCTCTGTTTCCCTGGTGTTATTCTGTCAGGGCATATTAACGTTCGTGCTATCTTCAGAACGAAGAGACCTCGCCGGACTACATCCGGAGAGGTTGCCAATCGCGCCTCTACCAGCCAGGCTCCAACGTCTGGCCAGGAAGCGGAGGCGAGCACAAGGCGCGCACCGGACGCTCCTCCGACAGAGGATGCGGACAGGCTGTCTGCCACAAATTCTGAAGTGGAGAGTGCCATGAACCACAGGCGTCGCCGGATAGTTCTACGCGATGCTTGTTTCTCCCAAGAGGCTTTAGATGCCTTTAATTCGGGAGATGTGTACCTCCGTGCCGCTCAAAATGGTTTAGCCAGAGCCACGGAGCAGTATGTAAAAGACATACGGGTAAGAAAATTTTGGTCAAATATATATATACCAGTAGCCCCCGAGTGTTGAAGCAGTTAGAGCAACTGATTTAAGGATCATTTAATATGCAGGTTCTTACAGAGAAGAATACTGTACTGTCCTAGGAGCTGGAAAAGTGCAAGGCCCAACTAGAGGCCGCACTAGCCGCAGCGGGGGAGCCCAAAGAGACCCCCTCAGGTAAGATACACTTCGAAAGATTAGTATTGTGCGGTGTGGGTGCAAATCTGACAAATCATGTTGCAGATGGCGCCGAACTCGATCCGGAAAAGCAACAACTCTTACGCCGGCTAAAGGCCGGTGAGAGTACGTTGACAAAGGTGAGGTGAGAGAAGAATGATCTTCAGGATGCCAACACCAGGCTGGACGTCAAACTTAAAGATGTTCGTGGCCAGCTGTCGGACTCCACGAAGGAGAATCAACGGCTTCGACGCGGCATATTTAGTAAGTGCTTGAACGAACTTTGAAAAAAGAGTTCGGCGAGGAAGTCAACTAACAGAGTAATGTCTGTAGGTATGCTCACAGGTCGTCCTGCAGAGGAGATGCCCGGTTCTATGGGTGACCTTCTTCCCGAACTCATGCAACTGCACGAGCGAATTCGGCAGGCGATGTGAGGCGTTGCCCAAGCCTTATGGCCTGCCCACTCCATGCCCGAGGGCCTTGGAGAGCTTGCGGAGAAGCTGAAGGGAGCTCGGCGGCGCTTCCGGTTGTGGAAGATATCAGCCTGCCGACAAGGCTCTAGGGAAGCCTGGGCCATGGTGAAGACCCGTTTTACGAAGTCTGACCCAAACCACATGGCCGAGGTCGGACCAGTGGGGCCTGACGGGAAGGAGATCCCTGTGAGCTTAGTATACGGCCAAGTAGAGTTGGCCACGAAGTATTCCCAGCAGGACTGTAAATTAGACAGCCTGTTAGATGGTATAGAACAGGAATACAATCAGTCAGAATGACTATGTAATTTTGAATTGACATGTGTGATGCCTTCTAGCCGGATTGTAGATCGTTTGTCGTTGCCGACCTTTTCGCTTCAACCTCGGGACCTGACGGTCCGGAGTGTGTCCGAATACCATAGCGGTTATATAAGAACCATGGTATGCGTGGAGACCAGGCGTAGGGGTCATTAGTGCTTTATCAAACAAGTGCCCAACTAGTTATGTTATATTACATGGTTAGTAAGAAACATCTTCCAGAGAGAATAGTTCCATTAGGGGTTCCTTTCGCTGGGAGGCATGCCCTAAAGTGCATGTCCGGACTGCGTAAAAAGACGCAGAAAAAAGCATCTGGGGGCGCATAAAATGAGTAAAAAGATCATCTTTTATCTCACCGACCAAATATTCCCTTAAGAACGCTAGCTTTTGGCTTCACCCAGTCTGAGGTACATATCCGGCTGACCCGACAATAACAATCGAAGAGGTGCTCCCTTTACCGCCTAGCCGAACAATCGGGAACGTAGGGGTAAGCACAGGAGCCAGGCAACCCAGCTTGGCCAAAACTTAAGTCATATCGATGCATATAATGGTGAAGAAAAAGGTACATGCGGAAGTTTGACGCATGTATTGGGCATGAAGCCCGTATAAATAAGCTTCTGTTAAAGAAGCCCCCAGGTTTAATGAGCGCGAGTGGCGCGTCACTAGATGAGCCTTTAAGGGCTATAAAAGAAAAGAGGGGAAGGAGAGAAATGTAAGACAGAAAAATGCAAAAAATGGACAGAGGAAGGAGACGAACACAGAGTCCGGCGCTAGGCATAGAATCTTCGGAGACGGGTGGCGTTCCACGGGTTCAGCTCGAGTCGGTTATCCGACGCATCTCGCAGGCGGTACGCCCCGCCAGTCAGGACTTGGTCGATTATGAATGGACCTTCCCACTTGGGCTTGAGTTTGTCCTTTTTCTTATCCGGCAGGCATAGAACTAGTTCAGACATGTCTGGAGAAATAGACCGGCAAAACAGTAGAGGCATACGTAGATGATGTGGTTGTTAAAACCAAACACGTCGACTCTCTAATAAACGACTTGAGGCTCACATTCGACAACCTCCGAACATACGACATCAAGCTCAATCCGGAAAAATGCGTTTTCGGCGTACCAGCCGGAAAGCTCCTGGGCTTCATTGTCTCTAGTAGAGGAACTGAAGTTAATCCGGCCAAAATCCAAGCTCTGTCACAGTTGGCTATCCCAACGGACCTCAAACAAATCCAGATATTAACTAGATGTGTAGCGGCTCTAAGCCGCTTTATCTCACGCTTAGGAGAAAAGGCATTACCCCTTTATCGCCTCATTCAGCACACCGAAAACTTCGAGTGGACGGACGCTGCCACAGCCGGATTGGAAGAAATAAAAGCCATACTGGCAACCAACCCAATCCTGGCCGCGCCAAACATCGGCGAACCAATGTTGTTGTACATTGCGGCAACTCATCAGGTTGTAAGCGCAGTGCTCGTTGTCGAACGAGAAGCGGACGGACATAAATTCCTTCTTCAAAAGCCGGTATATTATGTATCCACTGTCCTCACTCCATGCAAATCACGGTACCCACATTATCAAAAGATAGCCTATGCGGTATTCATGGCATCCCAGAAGCTGCAACACTACTTTCAAGAATGTTCGATTATAGTAGCCTCGGAAGTGCCACTTAATGATATTATAAACAACCGCGACGCCATGGGCCGGATTGCCAAATGGGCCATTGAGCTCCTCCCGTTCGACATAACATACAAACCTTGGCGAGCCATTAAATCGCAAATATTGGACGACTTTGTCACCGAATGTACGGAAGCCGAACTCCCTAAAGAGTACGGCGCATACTCCAATTGGATCATGCACTTCGACGGCTCCAAAATGTTGGCTGGTCTGGGGGCTGGCGTCGTCCTAACGTCCCCAACCGGAGATACAGTTCAATACGTACTGCAGATACTGTATACAGACTCCAACAACGCAGCCGAATACGAAGCCATGTTACATGGTCTTCAGATGGCAGTTTCCATGGGCATTCAATGCTTGGAGGTGCGTGGGGATTTGAACCTCGCAATATCCCAAATAAATGGAGACTTCGATGCCAAGGATCCGAAGATGGCGGCCTATCGAAACGCCGTCCTAAAGATGTCAGCTCGGTTTGAGGGGCTCAAATTTCACCATGTGGCTCGGGAAAACAATCAGGCGGCGGATATCCTCACCCGCATCGGCGCAAAACGTGATGCGGTCACCCCCCAACATCTTTTTGGAGAGGTTGTTTAAGCCATCCGTGGTATGGGAAGGGGACACCGGTAACAATAGTCCAGACCCGGCCAAAATGCCCGATACCGAACACTCTAACATAATCGGAGGCTCTGCCACCGAAATAACACCTTCAGCCCACGTAATAATGGCCATCATTGCCCCGTGGACAGAACCATTCCTGGCCTACCTAACTAGGCAGGAACTTGCCGAGGACCAAAATGAGGCACGCTACATAGTGCGGCAATCTAAAGCCTACAGGGTCCATGAGGGAGAGCTGTATAAAAAAAGTACTACCTGAGTCCTTCAAAGGTGCATCTCCGAAGAGGAAGGGCGGAAGCTTTTGGTAGAAATTCACGCCGGACTCGGCGGCCACCACGCCGCCGCCCGGGCCCTTGTAAGCAAGGCCTTCCTTACAGGTTTTTATTGGCCAACGGCCCGGGCAGACACACAGGACTTGGTCCAACGCTGTGTCGGTTGCCAGCTTTTTGCAAACCAAAGCCACATGCCACCCACTGCCCTCCAAACAATCCCCATTACCTGGCCCTTCGCAGTCTGGGGGCTTGACATGGTTGGACCCCTTAAAGGGGGAACCCATAAGAAAAAATACTTACTGGTCATGGTGGATAAATTCACCAAATGGATAGAAGCCAAACCTGTTAAAACAGCCGAATCCAGACCGGTGATAGACTTCATATCCGGGGTTGTACACCGGTATGGCGTCCCCCACAGTATCATGACTGACAACGGCACGAACTTCACGGTCGACGAGGTAAAACTCTGGTGCAGCAACATGGGCATCAAGCTCGATTATGCTTCCGTCTATCACCCACAAACCCACGGCCAAGTTGAGCGAGCAAATGGTCTTATTATGAGCGGCATTAAACCTAGATTAGTGCGGTCCTTAAAGGAGTCTAACATGCACTGGGTAGAGGAGCTCGACTCCGTACTCTGGGGGCTGCGGACCACGCTGAATTGTACTACCGGATATACACCCTTCTATTGGAAATATGCCCTAGAGGCAATAATAAATTGGTTATTATTATATTTCCTTGTTCATGATAATCGTTTATTATCCATGCTAGAATTGTATTGATAGGAAACTCAGATACTGTGTGGATACATAGACAACACCATGTCCCTAGTAAGCCTCTAGTTGACTAGCTCGTTGATCAATAGATGGTTACGGTTTCCTGACCATGGACATTGGATGTCGTTGATAACGGGATCACATCATTAGGAGAATGATGTGATGGACAAGACCCAATCCTAAGCCTAGCACAAGATCGTGTAGTTCGTCTGCTAAAACTTTTCTAATGTCAAGTATCATTTTCTTGGACCATGAGATTGTGCAACTCCCGGATACCGTAGGAATGCTTTGGGTGTACCAAACGTCACAACGTAACTGGGTGGCTATAAAGGTACACTACAGGTATCTCCGAAAGTGTCTGTTGGGTTGGCACGAATCGAGACTGGGATTTGTCACTCCGTGTAAACGGAGAGGTATCTCTGGGCCCACTCGGTAGGACATCATCATAATGTGCACAATGTGATCAAGGAGTTGATCACGGGATGATGTGTTACGGAATGAGTAAAGAGACTTGCTGGTAACGAGATTGAACAAGGTATCGGGATACCGACGATCGAATCTCGGGCAAGTATCGTACCGATGGACAAAGGGAATTGTATACGGGATTGATTGAATCCTTGACATCGTGGTTCATCCGTTGAGATCATCGTGGAACATGTGGGAGCCAACATGGGTATCCAGATCCCGTTGTTGGTTATTGACCGGAGAGTTATCTCGGTCATGTCTGCATGGTTCCCGAACCCGTAGGGTCTACACACTTAAGGTTCGATGACACTAGGGTTATAGGGAATAGATATACATGGTTACCGAATGTTGTTCGGAGTCCCGGATGAGATCCCGAATGTCACGAGGAGTTCCGGAATGGTCCGGAGGTAAAGATTTATATATGGGAAGTCCTGTTTTGGTCGACGGAAAAGTTTTCGGTTTTATCGGTAATGTACCGGGACCACCGGGAGGGTCCCGGTGGTCCACCAAGTGGGGCCACCAGCCCCGGAGGGCTGCATGGGCCAAATGTGGGAGGGGACCAGCCCCAGGTGGGCTGGTGCGCCCCCCCACCAAGGCCCAAGGCGCAAGGGAGAGTGGAAGGGGGCAAACCCTAGGCTCAGATGGGCCTAGGGCCCACATAGTGGTGCGCCCCCTCTCTCCCCCCTTGGCCGCCCCCCCTAGATGGGATCTAGGGCTGGCCGCCACCCCTAGGGGTGGAAACCTAGGTGGGGGCACAGCCCCTCCCCTCCCCCTATATATACTTGAGGTTTTGGGCTGCCATACAGACGATTCAATCTCCTTCTTGGCGCAGCCCTACCCCTCTCCCTCCTCGTCTCTTGCGGTGCTTGGCGAAGCCCTGCTGGAGTACCACACTCCTCCACCACAACCACGCCGTCATGCTGCTGCTGGATGGAGTCTTCCCCAACCTCTCCTTCTCCCCTTGCTGGATCAAGGCGTAGGAGACGTCACAGGGCTGTACGTGTGTTGAACACGGAGGTGCCGTCCGTTCGGCACTAGGATCATCGGTGATTTGGATCACGATGAGTACGACTCCATCAACCCCATTCACTTGAACACTTCCACTTAGCGATCTACAAGGGTATGTAGATGCACTCTCCTTCCCCTCGTTGCTAGATTACTCCATAGATTGATCTTGGTGATGCGTAGAAAATTTTGAATTTCTGCTACGTTCCCCAACAGTGGCATCATGAGCTAGGTCTATGCGTAGTTACTATGCACGAGTAGAACACAAAGTAGTTGTGGGCGTCGATATTGTCAATTATCTTGCCATTACTAGTCTTATCTTGATTCAGCGGCATTGTGGGATGAAGCGGCCCGGACCGACCTTACACGTACTCTTACGTGAGACTGGTTCCACCGACTGACATGCACTAGTTGCATAAGGTGGCTAGCGGGTGTCTGTCTCTCCCACTTTAGTCGGATCGGATTCGATGAAAAGGGTCCTTATGAAGGGTAAATAGAAATTGGCATATCACGTTGTGGTTTTCGCATAGGTAAGAAACGTTCTTGCTAGAAACCTATAGCAGCCACGTAAAAACTTGCAACAACAATTAGAGGGCGTCTAACTTGTTTTTGCAGCATATGCCTTGTGATGTGATATGGCCAAAAGGATGTGATGAATGATATATGTGATGTATGAGATTGATCATGTTCTTGTAATAGGAATCACGACTTGCATGTTGATGAGTATGAAAACTGGCAGGAGCCATAGGAGTTGTCTTTATTTATTTATGACCTGCGTGTCAACATAAACGTCATGTAATTACTTTACTTTATTGCTAAAGCGTTAGCCATAGTAGTAGAAGTAATAGATGACAAGACAACTTCAAGAAGACACGGTGATGGAGATCACGATGATGGAGATCATGGTGTCATGCCGGTGACAATGATGATCATGGAGCCCCGAAGATGGAGATCAAAAGGAGCAAAATGATATTGGCCATATCATGTCACTATTTGATTGCATGTGATGTTTATCATGTTTAACATCTTATTTGCTTAGAACGACGGTATGTTAAATAAGATGATCCCTCACTAAAATTTCAAGAAAGGTGTTCCCCCTAACTGTGCACCGTTGTGAAGGTTCGTGGTTTCGAAGCACCACATGATGATCAGGTGTGATAGATTCCAACGTTCACATACAACGGGTGTAAGATAGATTTACACATGCAAACACTTAGGTTGACTTGACGAGCCTAGCATGTACAGACATGGCCTCGGAACACAGAAGACCAAAAGGTCGAACATGAGTCGTATAGAAGATACGATCAGCATGAAGATGTTCACCGATGTTGACTAGTCCGTCTCACGTGATGATCGGACACGGCCTAGTTGACTCGGATCATGTAATCACTTAGATGACTAGAGGGATGTCTATCTGAGTGGGAGTTCATAAGATGAACTTAATTATCCTGAACATAGTCAAAAGGTCTTCGCAAATTATGTCGTGGCTCGCGCTTCAGTTCTACTGCTTAGATATGTTCCTGGAGAAAATTTAGGTGAAAGTTGATAGTAGCAATTATGCAGACTAGGTCCGTAAACTAAGGATTGTCCTCATTGCTTCATAGAAGGCTTGTGTCCTTAATGCACCGCTCAGTGTGCTGAACCTCGAACGTCGTCTGTGGATGTTGCGAACATCTGACATACACATTTTGATAACTACGTGATAGTTCAGTTAAACGGTTTAGAGTTGAGGCACCGAAGACGTTTTGAAACGTCGCGAAACATATGAGATGTTTCGAGGGCTGAAATTGGGATTTCAGGCTCGTGCCCACGTCAAGAGGTATAAGACCTCCGATGATTTTCTTAGCCTGCAAACTAAGGGAGAAAAGCTCAATTGTTGAGCTTGTGCGCAAATTGTCTGAGTACAACAATCATTTGAATCGAGTGGGAGTTGATCTTCTAGATGAGATAGTGATGTTTCTCTGAACTCATTACCACCAAGCTGCTAGAGCTTCGTGATGAACTATAATATATCAGGGACATATATGATGATCCTTGAGATATTCACGATGTTTGACACCACAAAAGTAGAAATCAAGAAGGAGCATCAATTGTTGATGGTTAGTGAAACCACTAGTTTCAAGAAGGGCAAGGGCAAGAAGGGATACTTCATGAAATGGCAAATCAGCTGCTGCTCTAGTGAAGAAACCCAAGGTTGAACCCAAACCCGAGACTAAGTGCTTCTGTAATAAGGGGAACAGCCACTGGAGCAGAATTACCCTAGATACTTGGTAGATGAGAAGGCTGGCAAGGTCGATAGAAGTATATTGGATATACATTGTGTTAATGTGTACTTTACTAGTACTCCTAGTAGCACCATGGTATTAGATACCGGTTCGGTTGCTAAGTGTTAGTAAACTCGAAATAAAAGGCTGCGGAGTAAACGGAGACTAGCTAAAGGTGAGCTGGCGATATGTGTTGGAAGTTTTTCCCAAGCTTGATGTGATCAAGCATCGCACGCTCCCTCTACCATCGAGATTGGTGTTTGCATTGAGCATAGACATGATTGGATTATGTCTATCGCAATACGGTTATTCATTTAAGGAGAATAATGGTTACTCTATTTATTTGAATAATACCTTCAATGGTCTTGCACCTAAAACGAATGGTTTATTGAATCTCGATCGTAGTGATACACATGTTCATGCCAAAAGATATAAGATAGTAATGATAGTACCACCTACTTGTGGCACTGCCACGTAAGTCATATCGGTATAAAACGCATGAAGAAGCTCCATGTTGATGGATCTTTGGGCTCACTCGTTTTTGAAAAGTTTGAGACATGCGAACCATGTCTATTGGTGTATATGCATGAAGAAACTCCATGCAAATGGACCATTTGGACTCACTTGATTTTGAATCACTTGAGACATGCAAATCATACCACATGGGCAAGATGACTGAAAGCCTCGGTTTCAGCAAAATGGAACTACAAAAGCAACTTGTTGGAAGTAATACATTTTGATGTGTGCAGTCCAATGAGTGCTGAGGCGTGTAGTGGATATCGTTATGTTCTTACTTCACATATGATTTGAGTAGATGTTGAGTATATTTACTTGATGAATCACGAGTCTGAATTATTGAAAGGTTCAAGTATTTTCAGGGTGCAGGTGAGAGATTGTCTTGACAAGAGGATAAAATATCTATGATATGATCATAGAGATGAATATCTGAATTACGAGTTTGGCACAGAATTAAGACATTGTGGAAATTGTTTCACAACTAATACAGCCTAAAACACCATCGTATGATGGTGTGTCCGAACATCATAACTACACCCTATTGGATATGATGCATACCATGATGTCTCTTATCAAATTACCATGATAGTTTATGGGTTAGGCATTAGAGAAAACCACATTCACTTTAAATAGGGCACCACGTAATTCCAATGAGATGACACCGTATGAACTATGGTTTAGAGAAACCTAAGCTGTCATTTGTTAAAAGGTTTGGGGCTGCGACGCTTATGTGAAAAGTTTCAGGCTGACAAGCTCGAACCCAAAGCGGATAAATGCATCTTCATAGGACACCCAAAACAGTTGGGTGTACCTCCTATCTCAGATCCGAAAGCAATAAGGGATTGTTTCTAGAATCGGGTCCTTTCCCAAGGAAAAGTTTCTCTCGAAAGAATTGAGTGTGAGGATGGTGGAGACCTGATGAGGTTATTGAACCGTCTCTTCAACTAGTGTGTGGCAGGGCAGAGGGAGTTGTTCCTGCGGCACCTACACCAATTGAAGTGGAAGCTTATGATAGTGATCATGAAACTTCAGATCAAGTCACTACCAAACCTCGTGGGATGACAAGGATGCGTACTACTTTAGAATGGTACGTAATCCTGTCTTGGAAGTCATGTTGCTAGACAACAATGAACCTACGAGCTATGGAGAAGCGATGGTGGGCCTGGATTCCAAAATGGCTCGAGGCCATATAATCCAAGAGAGGATCCATATATGAAAACAAAGTGTAGACTTTGGAAGAACTACTTGATGGTCGTAAGGCTGTTAGGTACATATGGATTTTAAAAGGAAGACGGACAATGATGGTAAGTATCACCATTAAGAAAGCTCGACTTGTCGTTTTCCGACAAGTTCAAGGAGTTGACTACGATGAGACTTTCTCACTCGTAGCGATGCTAAGAGTCTGTTGGAATTATATTAGCGATTACTGCATTATTTATGAAATCTTACAGATAGGATGTCAAAACATTGTTTCCTCGACGATTTTCTTGAGGAAAGGTTGTATGTGATACAAACGGAAGGTTTTGTCAATCCTGAAAGATGCTAACAAGTATGAAAAGCTCCAACAATCCTTCTAAGGACTGGAGTAAGCATCTCGAAGTTGGAATGTATGCTTTGATGAGATGATCAAAGATTTTGGGTGTATACAAAGTTTATGAGAAACTTGTATTTCCAAAGAAGTGAGTGGGAGCACTATAGAATTTCTGATGAATATATGTTGTTGACATATTATCGATCAGAAATGACGTAGAATTTCTGGAAAGCATATAGGGTTATTTGGAAAGTGTTTTTCAATGGAAAGCCTGGATTAAGCTACTTGAACATTGAGCATCAAGATCTATATGGATAGATCAAAACGCTTAATGGTACTTTCAAATGAGCACATACCTTGACATGATCTTGAAGGTGTTCAAGAGGGATCAGTCAAAGAAGGAGTTCTTGCCTGTGTTGTAAGGTGTGAAGTTAAGACTTAAAGCTCGACCACGGCAGAAGAAAGAGGAAGGACGAAGGTCGTCCCCTATGCTTTTGTCATAGGCTCCATACGGTATGACATGCTGAGTACCACACCTGATGTGTGCCTTGCCACATATTTGGCAAGAGGGTACAAAGGTGATCTAGGAGTAGATCACCAGATAGCGGTCTAAATTATCCTTAGAGGAATAAGGATATGTTTCTCGGTTATGGAGGTGATAAAGAGTTCGACGTAAAGAGTTACGTCGATGCAAGCTTAACACCTATCCGGATAGCTCTGAGTAGAGATACCGGATACATATAATGGAGCAACAATTTAGAATAGCTCCAAGTAGAACAGTTATTTGAAATGGCTCCAAATGTAGCGTAGTAGTTGCATCTACAAGATGACGTAGAAATTTGCAAAGTACATACGGATCTGAATGCTACAGACCCGTTGACTGAAACCTCTCTCACAAGCATAACATGATCAAACCCAGAACTCTTTGGTGTTAGTCACATGGGGATGTGACCTTGAGTGTTAATCACATATAGATGTGAACTGGATTATTGACTCTAGTGCAAGTGGGAGACTATTGGAAATATGCCCTAGAGGCAATAATAAATTGGTTATTATTATATTTCCTTGTTCATGATAATCGTTTATTATCCATGCTAGAATTGTATTGATAGGAAACTCAGATACATGTGTGGATACATAGAAAACACCATGTCCCTAGTAAGCCTCTAGTTGACTAGCTCGTTGATCAATAGATGGTTACAGTTTCCTGACCATGGACATTGGATTTCGTTGATAACGGGATCACATCATTAGGAGAATGATGTGATGGACAAGACCCAATCCTAAGCCTAGCACAAGATCGTGTAGTTCGTTTGCTAAAGCTTTTCTAATGTCAAGTATCATTTCCTTAGTCCATGAGATTGTGCAACACCCGGATACCGTAGGAGTGCTTTGGGTGTGCCAAACGTCACAACGTAACTGGGTGGCTATAAAGGTACACTACAGGTATCTCCGAAAGTGTCTGTTGGGTTGGCACGAATCGAGACTGGGATTTGTCACTCCGTGTAAACGGAGAGGTATCTCTGGGCCCACTTGGTAGGACATCATCATAATGTGCACGATGTGATCAAGGAGTTGATCATGGGATGATGTGTTACGGAACGAGTAAAGAGACTTGCCGGTAATGAGATTGAACAAGGTAACGGGATACCGACGATCGAATCTCGGGCAAGTATCGTACCGATGGACAAAGGGAATTGTATACAAGATTGATTGAATCCTTGACATCGTGGTTCATCCGATGAGATCATCGTGGAACATGTGGGAGCCAACATGGGTATCCAGATCCCGCTGTTGGTTATTGACCGGAGAGTTATCTCGGTCATGTCTGCATGGTTCCCAAACCCGTAGGGTCTACACACTTAAGGTTCGATGACGCTAGGGTTATAGGGGATAGATATACGTGGTTACCGAATGTTGTTCAGAGTCCCGGATGAGATCCCGGACATCATGAGGAGTTCCGGAATGGTCCGGAGGTAAAGATTTATATATGGGAAGTCCTGTTTTGGCGCCGGAAAAGTTTCGGGTTTTATCGGTAATGTACCGGGACCACCGGGAGGGTCCCGGAGGTCCACCAAGTGGGGCCACCAGCCCCGGAGGGCTGCATGGGCCAAGTGTGGGAGGGGACCAGCCCCAGGTGGGCTGGTGCGCCCCCCCACCAAGGCCCAAGGCGCAAGAGAGAGTGGAAGGGGGCAAACCCTAGGCTCAGATGGGCCTAAGGCCCACCTAGTGGTGCGCCCCCTCTCTCCCCCCTTGGCCGCCCCCCTAGATGGGATCTAGGGCTGGCCGCCACCCCTAGGGGTGGAAACCTAGGTGGGGGCGCAGCCCCTCCCCTCCCCGTATATATACTTGAGGTTTTGGGCTGCCATACAGACGATTCAATCCCCTTCTTGGCGCAGCCCTACCCGTCTCCCTCCTCGTCTCTTGCGGTGCTTGGCGAAGCCCTGCTGGAGTACCACGCTCCTCCACCACCACCACACCGTCGTGCTGCTGCTGGATGGAGTCTTCCCCAACCTCTCCTTCTCCCCTTGATGGATCAAGGCGTAGGAGACGTCACCGAGCTGTACGTGTGTTGAACACGGAGGTGTCGTCCGTTCGGCACTAGGATCATCGGTGATTTGGATCACGACGAGTACGACTCCATCAACCCCGTTCACTTGAACGCTTCCGCTTAGCGATCTACAAGGGTATGTAGATGCACTCTCCTTCCCCTCGTTGCTAGATTACTCCATAGATTGATCTTGGTGATGCATAGAAAATTTTGAATTTCTGCTACGTTCCCCAACACCTTCTTTATGGTGTACGGCGTAGAGGCAGTTCTGCCCTGCGACAAAATTCATGACTCACCTCGAGTGTGCATGTACGAAGAAAGAGAAGCCAAGCTCGATCGGCATGACAGTCTGGACACCCTGGAGGAGGAGCACGATGTGGCAAAAGCCCGTTCCGCATTCTATCAGCAACAAGCTCGCAGATACCAAAGCGGAGAAGTACAGGCCAAAACTTATAACGTTGGTGAGTTAGTTCTACGCCTGTCGGAGAAGAAAAAGACCAATCTCGAGCCCAAATGGGAAGGTCCCTTCATTATTGACCAAGTTCTGACCGGTGGAGCGTACCGTCTGTGGGATGCATCGAATAATCGACTTGAGCCGAACCCATGGAACGCAGCCAGGCTCCGAAGATTCTACGCCTAGCGCCGGACTCTATGTTCGTCTCCTTCCTCTGTCCATTTTTTGCATATACATTATCTGTCTTTTTTCTCTTTCTTTCTTTCATTCTTTCTCAAGGCCTTCAAGGGCCAACTTGTGCCTCGCTTGCACACTATAGACATGCTAACCGCGCTCATTATACCTGGGGCCTTCTTACACAGAAGCTTAATTATCTATCTGGGCTTCATGCCCCGCACATGTGTTATTCTTCCGATGTACCTTTTCTTCGCCATTATATGCATCGATATGACTTAATTTTTGGCCAAGCTGGGTTTCCTGGCTCTTGTATTTATGCCCTACGTCCCCGTTAATTCGGCTAGGGCATAAGGGGAGCACCTCTGCGATTGTTACTGTCGGGTCAGCCGGATGTGTACCTCAGACAGGGTGAAGCCGAAAGCTAGCGTTCTTAAGGGAATATTCGGTCGGCGAACAAAAGATGATTTTTATTTATTTTCCATATATTCCCCCAGATGGTTTTGCCTGCGTCTCCGCTCGCAGTCCGGACATGCACTTTAGGGCATGCGTACCCAGGGAAAGGAACCGCTAACGGAACTATTCTCCCTGGAAGATGTTTCTTACTACCCATGTAATATAACATAACTAGTTGGGTACTTGTCTGTTCAAGCACTAATGACTCCTACGCCTGGTTTCTACGCATACCCCAGTTCTTATATAACTGAGCGGGTATTTGGACACACTCCGGACTATCGGGTCCCGAGGTTGAAGCGAAAAGATCTGCCATGACAAATGATTTACAATCCGGCTAGAAGGCATTATACATGTCCCTTTAATTACATAGTCATGTAGACTGACTAAATTCCTCTTCTCTACCATCCAACAGGCGGTCTAGCCTACAATCCTGTTGGGAATACTTTGTGGCTAATTCTACTTGCCCATAGACTAAGCTAACGGGGATCTCTTTCCCATCGGGCCCCATAGGTCCGACCTCGGCCATGTGGTTTGGGTCAGCCTTGGTATACCGCGTCTTCACCATGGCCCAGGCTTCCCTGGCACCTTGATGGCAGGCCGATATCTTCCATAATCCGAAGCGCCGCCGTGCTCCCTTGAGCTTCTCCGCAAGCTCTCCAATGCCTTCTGGTAGGGAGACAGATGGCCACAAGGCCTAGGCAATACCTTGCATCACCTGCCGAACTTGTTCGTGCAGTTGTGAGAGCTCGGATAGAAGATCACCCGCAGACCCGGGCATCTCCTCCGCGGGACGACCCGTCAGCATACCTGCAGACATAACTCTGTTAGCCGGCTTCTCTGCCGCCCCCTTTTTAAGGGTTCGTTCAAGCACTTACTGAAAATGCCGCATCGAAGCCGCTTATTCTCCTTCTCGGAGTCCGCAAGCTGGGCTCGAACATATTTCAGTTCCACGCTCAGCTTGGTATTGGCATATTGGAGATTGTTTTTCTCCCGCGTGACCTCAGTCAGCACGCGTTCGCCAGCCTTTAGCTGTCATACGACATGCTGGTCCTCCGGATTCTCTCTAGATTCATCTGCAATATCTATTGTTAGATCTGCAGCCACGCCGCACGCTATATGGTACCTATCATTCTTTGAAACAAATGTTGCCAGCTGGGGACTTTTTGGGTTCCTTCAATGTGGCAACGGTGGCCCGAAGTAGGGTCTTGCATTCCTCTAGCTCCTGTGACAGTCGAGTATTCTTCTCTGTAAGAACCTGCACAATAGATGATCCTTAAATCAGTTCTGCTAACTGTTTCAAGTCTCAGGGGCTACTTATACATATAATGTTCAGATTTGCTTACCCGTACATCCCTTACATACTGGTCCGTGGCTCTGGCTAGACCATTTTGAGCAGCACGGAGGTACGCGTCTCCAGAATTGAAGGCATCAAATGCCTCTGGTGAGAAGCAAGCGTCACGGAGTACGGCTCGGCGACGCCTATGATTCATGGCGCTCTCCACTTCTGAATTTGTAGCGGATAGTCTATCCGCATCCTCTATAGGGGGAGTATCCGGTGTCCGCCCCATGTCGGCTTCCGCCTCTATGTCCGGTCCTGGAACCCGACTGGTGGAAGCATGATCGGCAGCCTCACCGGACATATTCCGGCGAGCGTTTTTTCTGTTAAAGAAACATGGACGTCATTACATTTTGAGAAAGACGACAACCACGGAGCGGGGTTTTTGTCATACCTCTGCGCCGGCGTCTCTGTCCTGGCCACCTTCCTTTTTGGCCTAACCGGCTTCGGTGCCTCTTGTTGGCGAGTTGCAGCGGGTTCGGCACGGCGTCCCGAATGCCTTCCCTGTAAAACACCATATGTATATGGTAGGTGAAGTATCTAAAAGGGGATCCTAGTTTTTGGAGTTGGGATTTTGGTTTTTCTTACGAGCGACGCAGGGAGCAGTCCGGGATAGTCGGCCGTAATGGCCACCATGGCGTCGTCACAGCTCAATTGATAGAACTGTCGGTCTATCAGCTCCACGAATATGTCCGGATCTTCTTCGAGTCCGGGACCGAGGGCCCGGCCAGGGTCCTCTGGTTGTGGGGATGGGCTGTTGATCTCCCTTATGCAATACAAAAAAAGACACATCCGTGACATTTTGGGCCGAACGGATTTTTTTTCTGTCATACATATGACACTTCTATGACGATAATTGTGACAAAACCCGGTATCATCATAGATGTGGTGGGCTCCTACTTCTGTGACAAAAAATCATGACAGAAAATGGGCTTTTCGTCCTGGGCGGGCTGGAGACAAAGCTGCATGACATTCTTTGGGCCGTCCATGACAGAAAAAACCATGGTAGAAGCGAGGGGGAGCAAAATTTTGGGGAGTTCTCGGTTACGGTGGGAGCTCGGGGCCGAGTGATGCGCGTTTCTCTCGTACACGTACATGTGTGTGTGCGAGGCGTTGGCTCTAACTGAACCTGAGCGAGGCGTTGGGCTCTAACTGAACCCGAGCGATTGCACTGCAGGCTACGCGTTACTGAACCCGAGCGATCGATCGATGGCTGTTAACAGAACCCGATCGAGCGATTCCTTCGCTACTGCTGCTAACTGAAGCCGATCGATGCTGCCTCTGGATGAACAGTGAGCGTTGCGGGGGGGTGGTGTTTGGATGAACAGTTCCCGGTGGGGGTGGATGAACAGGACCCCGTGGTGTTGCCTCTGGATGAACAGGACCCCGATTGATCGAGCCGGCTGGGGCTGGATGAACAGGACCCCGTGGAGGGCTGGATGAACAGGACCACCCCGTGGAGGGCAGGATGAACAATAGACGGTGGAGGGCAGGATGAACAGTAGCCTGTGGAGGGGTGGTTGAACAGGAGCCCGTGGAGGGGTCGTTGAACAGGAGCCCGTGGAGAGGGCTGGTTGAACAGTAGCCGGTGGAGTAGCGCGCGGTGGAGGCTGGATGAACAAGAGCCTCCAACACAAGTCCATTTCGTCCGTTTTGTGGTATGCCACACCCCTCCCGATCAACAGGACCCCCATTTCGACCGTAGGAGGTCCGTTTCCTCCGTTTTGCAGTACGCCAGACCCCTCCCGATGAACAGGATCCCGTTTCGAACATGGCCGGTCAAACACAAGGCCGTTTCCTCCATTCTGCGGTACGCCAGGCCTCGATTCCATCGCATGTTCCATCCAAGCCCTCCCGATGAACACGACACATTCCGTTGCCTCCCCATGAACACGATGCATTCCGTTGCCTCCCCATGAACACGACGACGTTGTTTCTTCGTTCCGACCCAGCCATGTACACGAGCCCTGGCCGTACGTATGCGCGAGTAGGCGTTCGAGACCCCGCCCGTATGTACACATACGTGGCCGTATTTTCTTTCTTGCACCATGGCCGCCGTACGTATGTGTACATGATACGTTCGCGCCTCTACTGCGACACGTGTGCGCCTCTTCATCGACCAATATATATGTACGTACATGTTCGCGACCAGAATGAGAATGCTACGTACGCTTCGACCAGGTGGGTCCCGACTATCAGGCACTTCCTTGCATCTGAAGATGTAGCTGGTGGGTCCCAGCAGTCAGGGGGCGAATCATTTTGTTTTTTTTGCCCGGACGCACTTCCTTGCGTGCGAAGGTGCAGCTGGTGGGTCCCAGCAGTCAGGGGAAATGTTTTTCGTGAAATACGGTGGCCCGTCCGGTGGGTCCCCACTGTTAGGTGGAGGAATAATTATTTTGCGCGTAATAAGGAGCACTTCCTTGCTGCGGCCGTGGACCCAGCTGTCAGCGTCTCCACGCACAGTACTCTTCCGAAGGAAGTTGGTCGTTGACCACATTGACCACACCGCGCCAAGAGCACAACGGCGGTGGATGACGGCGAGGCCTAGGAAGGGGACGACGCGGAGCCGGGGAAGACGCGGCAGTGAATGCCCACGCGTAGAGGAGTACGAGGGTTCACTGGTTCGTTGTGGTGTGAGGCTGCCGTCGCCGTAGAATAACAGGGGGTGTGGGTGAGTAGAGGGATGGCCTGGCCAGCGGTGGGAGTAGTAGGGGGCGGTCAGGCCTCCGCCGTATCGCAGCCGGCCACGGGAGGCAGGAGCACGAGGCACGACCGGCGCTGGTTTGGGCGGCTGGAGCAAGAAGACCAGAGGTTGAAGAAGCACTATGGCCGTTGGATGGACATCGTACGGTCACTGGAGCTAGAATCATGTATATTGACTAAGTTGACAAAGCCCTCCGTCCCCGTCAACTTAGTAGGCCCACAAGTCAGCCTCTCACCAAGGTGGGTCCCAGCTAGCAGGGGGTACTCATTTTTTTGTGCGTAATAAGGAGGCACTTCCGGTGGGTCCGAGCTGACAGCAGGGGGAACGTTTTTTCGCAAAATACGATGGCCCGTCGGGTGGGTCCCAGCAGTCAGGGGCAAACATTTTTTCGCGATATACTGGTGGGCATCCGGTGGGTCCCTGCTATGAGGTGGAGGAATAATTATTTTCCACGTAATAAGGAGGCACTTCCTTGTGGCTGTCGTGGACCCAACAGTCAGCCTCTCCACGTATAGTATTCTTCCGATGGAATTCGGTCATTGACCACATTGACCACGCCACGCCGACAGCACCACGGCGGTGGACAACGGCGAGGCCTAGGAAGGGGACGACGCGGAGCCGGGGAAGACACGACAGTGGATGCCCATGCGGAGAAGAGTACGAGGGTTCACTGGTTTGGCTGCGCTGCCGTCGCCGCAGAATAACAGGGGGTGTGGGTGAGTGGAGTGGAGGGATGGCCTGGCCAGCGGTGGGAGTAGTATGGGGGCGGTGAGGCCTCCGCGGCAGCACAGCCGGCCACGGGAGGCAGGAGCAGGTGGCACGACCGGCGCTGCTTTGAGTGGCTGGAGCAAGAAGACCAGAGGTTGAAGAAGCACTACGGTCGTTGGATGGACATCGTATGGTCAGTCGAGCTAGAATCGTGCATATTGACTAAGTTGACAAAGCCCTTCGTCCCCGTCAACTTAGTAGGCCCACTATACTGGGTCCCAGCTAGCAAGGGGAGTATTCATTTTTTGTGCATAATAAGGAGGCACTTCCTTGCGTCTGAAGATATAGCTGGTGGGTCCGAGCTGTCAGCGGCGGTAATGTTTTTTCATGAAATACAGAGGCCGTTTCGGTGGGGCCCAGATGTCAGGTGGAGGATATCATTATTTTGCATGTAATAAGGAGGCATTTCCTTGCGTGCGGCCATGGACCCAGCTGTCAGCCTCTCCACGTACAGTCCACTTCAGATGCATGTCAGTCATTGACCACGCTGACCACGCCACGCCGAGAGCACCAGGGCGGCGGACGACGGCGAGGCCTAGGAAGGGAACGACATGGAGGCAGGAAAGACTCGGCCGTTGTTTTTGTTTCCCACGCAGAGGGAAGTATGACTGTACGAGGGTTTACTGGTTCGTTTGCCGTCGCTGGAGAATAACAGCAGGTGTGGGTGAGTAGAGGGATGGCTAGGCCAGCGATGGGAGTACGGTGGGGCGGTGAGGCCTGCGCGGCAGCACAACCGGCCGCAGGGAGGAGGGAGCAGGCAGTCCCGCCGGCGCTTGTTTAAGCGGCTGGAGCAGGAAGAGGAGAGATTGAAGAAGCACGACGGCCGTTGGATGGACATCCAACAGTATACATGCCATCTGTGGAAAGGCTCAAATCTGTGGAAAACAACATACATCCCATCTGCCATTATTTCAAATAATTTACATCCCATTTGCTAATTCTTACGGGTTTTTTTTGGAGCCCATATTCTTTATGTTAGCATTACAACCCATATTGTGGCCACGGTTAAAAAATTATACGAAATTTTGCATATGTCGGTGCGATCTGAACTGTTTTTAATCCCGAAATTTCGAGTCACATTCAGACTAATTTTAAAAATAAATGTATATCAATATAAAATCCAATAAATTGTCCACGCATAAAAATCAATGCAATTTAAAATCTCGAAATGAAAAAAAAGATATTTGAAAATAATTGCCAGTTTGATGTGTTTTAAAAATGTACAACCCATTTCTCATTACTGATAGGCCATTTTCTCGGCCAGCCGAATGAAGCTCTCCTCGTCTTGAAAGATTTGCAGCCCAACAGGCCTGATAAAGCGACTTACTTGACAAATCACAAAAGAACTGGGCTAGCCATTTTTAGAAAGAAAAAAACTACTGAGCTGGTCTGTGGTAAACATAAAAGAGAAGGCTGTCTAGACAGGCCAGAGTGTCCCGCACAGCCCAGTTGACACCCTGCTTCCGTATCAAAAACAAATTAGATAAATGCCACTCCAATTATGGTGATTCATAAAAATACAACTGCAATTTCCAAACTTTGAAAAATGCCACTGCAATTTTTGCAAACTTTGAAAAACGCCACTGCAGTTTGCACACTTTGAAAAACGCCACTACAGACTTCGAAAAATGCCACTAGAAATGGCATGAAATGGCATTTTTCAAA
Source organism: Triticum urartu (assembly GCF_003073215.2). Classification (NCBI taxonomy): domain Eukaryota; kingdom Viridiplantae; phylum Streptophyta; class Magnoliopsida; order Poales; family Poaceae; genus Triticum; species Triticum urartu. The sequence continues at coordinate 133,436,085 of NC_053025.1, read as the reverse complement.
GTTTGGAAATTGCAGTGGCATTTCTCGGATACACCAGATTTGGAGTGGCATTTATCAAATTAACCCAAAACAAAAATAACTGGGCGAGCTGCTGGGTCCCTGGTGTCAGCCGCTCGTTGTGCAATTCTCTCGTTTATTGACTACGTTGACAATGGCATGGGACCCAGATGTTAGAAATCCACTAGGAGGAGCCATTTTTTTATTGGCTTGAAATAAGGAGGCACTTGCTTGCGTACTGCCATGACCTTCGTGGGTCCCTGCTGTCATCCTCTCCATGTACAATCATCTCCTGATTGTGTACGCGTCAACTTGCTAGGCCCACAAGTCAGCCTCTAAACCATGGAGGACAAATACAACCCATTTAAAAAAATAACAGCCCATTCCATACGTTCAAATGGAAAGTTCAACATTCAGACCAAAGTAACAGGTCTGATCCACATATAGAGTACTGAACTTCCACGTTGACAACCATCATAGCCAAGTTAACTATCTACTCCCATTAACACTCTAGTAGCATACAAGTACTAACTTACTCTTAGCTAACTAGACGATGCCGGCCGCCATCTGCTGTCCATGCTAAACGCCGGCACCGGCATCCTCCGCCTCGCCTCGGACTTGCCAGAGGTGCGATAGGGCGCGTTGCTCGCGCGCGTTGGCCCTTTCCATGCCGGTGTGGTCCACCGAAGCTTCGACTTCCAAGCGGGAAACCCACTTGACGAGCTGGTAGTAAAAATCAGCGTCACGAACGAGTGCGTGCCCGACAGCCTCCAGGGCTATTTTCCGGGCGCCGGCCTCCACGTAGTCGGCCCAGTTGCGGGTGCTCTACTCACGACTCAGAGCGTCGGTGCGCTGCTGCTCCATGTCCCACTGGCGGCGCAAATCGGTGATACGCTGCTCCTCCGCCAGGCTGTCGCGCTCCAACAACTCCTGCTCCTCCGCCATGCGGTTGAGCTCCAACAACTCCTCGATCTCCGCATTGCCATCTAAAGACAGATAGAATGCCTCCTCCCTCCGTCTGCCTTCCGGTGAAAACCCGAACACTAGTTTCGGCGGTGACCGCCTCTGGCGTCGCCTACCGCGGACGGGCGGGGGGCATGGAGGACGTGGCGAGCGACGTCGGGCCGGTGGGGGCTTATGAGGATATGGCGAGTTGGGTCACGGTGGCACCTGAGAAGGCTAGGAAATAGTACTTATAGGCGGAAGGTAGCGCGACGGTCATCGGAATTCAATGCATAATGGCTTAGCACGCCAGCTTGCCGTGGAAAACTAGAGAAACTGAAATTATGAATGTGCCGTCCCGTCCCGTCTGGGTCACATGCCAGCATGGCGGTCAAACGAGTGCACTCGAATCATCTCCCTCCTTGTCAATAATGATTCCACGGATTTAAAGCGTATCTTTTTTTCGCATCAGTTAGCTGCCTTAATTACGGCCGGCTACATGCAGGCACTCAGAATCGCTCGTAGGCAGTACGCGAAGCAGCATGCAACGAGTCGCGACCGAGGGCACGCATGCAGCCACTTAAATCGCTGGAATTAATCAGGCTTAAACTTCTGCATGTCGTTAATTATTGCCATGCCTTGGTCTTGCTACTTTGCTCATGGGACTAATAAATCCCAGACGGAGGAAGTACCTTGGTTGGTGAGAGGTTTGAATTAAGCCCTGCAAACCGGAAAGGATGTACTCCCTCCGTTTTTATTTAGTTCGCATATTAGCTTTGGTCAAAGTCAAGCTTTACAAACTTTGACCAAGTTTATATACAAAAATATTAAGATATACAATAACAAATCAACAACAAAAATATTAAGATATACAATAACAGATCATATACAAATATATAGCTCCAAAAGCAGAGATCTAGAAAAAACATCTGTTCTTCCTACTAACATGGATGCTTCTCTTGGCCAACATTCAGTACAGACTGAAAGACAAATTTGTTTGTGAAGTCTACAATTCCTCTTGCAAATGTAAGTGGTTTCACCAATAGCTGGAACCATGAGAATGAACCACACATGATGGAGGAACATCCACTGCAATATGATTTGGTCTTCTCTCGATCACACCGCGAGACTATTTTCGGAATACAAACTTTAACTTAGGCAAAATGATGCCCATTGTATAATCAGACCAAAGCAATGAAGCACCTAGTGTTGGCCAATAAATAGTACAATACTACTTTTATGCAGTCCATGAAGTGACTATCCAATCTTTCTGTGTCTATTTTCAAATGGCACTGCATGGAGTGACTATACTATTCTCTTGTGTAGTTCAACCAAAATTGCGGACACTTTGTTTGTTTGCCAAATAGCAACGGGTAGACATCTCTGTCTGCACAAATATCAAGCAGCTAGTAAACATATACCACACCTTGTATTTTCGGTTTAAACATGTCTCTTCCGCTTAGCATATGTCATGTTCTGCACTGGACAATCGGATACAGTTATGTTTTGCCCTGGACAATTTCATACTAAATTGATTTGCTGGTTCAGAGCAGAAATATAGCGCTTATTCTTCATCAGACCAAGGATATCCATGTTCGCAGTGATGGAAGAGGTGAAATCAATACAACCGAAATTGAGCATCCAATCATTGAATCATGTCCTGCACCTCCAATGTAGGTCCACCCTGCCAATAAATTCACATGCAAACCACTACTATTACTATCTAATGACAGTACAAAAAGAGTAGCAAGATAGTAGCAAACCATGTACCTTCGTAATGAACAGCTCATAGTGCCACCAATTGGATATAAAGATTTGGAAAAAAACATGCTCCTAATGTTGAACTAGTTCGACTTTTTGTGCAGTTCCACTAAAATCGAGCATCCCTGTTTGCATAGATATTGGAAGTGTCATTACTCTAAAAGTGGCACTAGTTGAAGCATAGACTCACAAATATAAGCATTCCAATTTCATAATGGGAAAAGGTAGCAAGACTGGTTCTAACCACCTGTTTGAAGGAATAAATAAAGCAACAGCGGCTGATGTCAGGAAGGCATACATAGTTTTTTCCGAAAAACTGAGCCATTCCCAACCTTTCCTCTTCTTTTAAGAAAATTTTGTGCAGTTCTACTAAAATAAAATGCCATCACCGCCTTGACAATTCAGTGACACTGTACAAAAGGAAATGACTTAACATTACATCATGATGTCAGGTATGTAGTCAACGGGTATTAGAGACAAACATACAGACCTCCTCCGATAACATAATGAACATTAATTTTAACAAAGGTGTGACTAGCTTTACCGGGATAATTTGAGTGAACTCTACACCCTTTGTTCCTTAATATAAGACGTTTTCGCGGTTCAATTTAAAGTACCCAAATGTCTAGTATTTAGAAAAACAGGTAGTAGTTTTCTTGAGCACATATCTGGGAAAGCTTGCCACACTTTATTTATGTTCATACGCTAATGCAACACCATTCGAATACTACAAATATACACTAATACAGTGGCTAGTGCAATAGTAGAGTAGTTAGTTTATTATAGGGTACAGTACAATGGTTTTACTGAACAGATTTCAATAAACTCTAGCACTGGAAGGTTTCTATAAGAATTAACAATACAAAATGTAAAGGTAACAAGTTTCAGCATTGGTATACTAGCTCTGCATGAGCATTAAACCAAATACAAAAGTCTGAAGGTAACTAGCATTATTAACTAATGACAGTATAAAAAATTGCAAACCATGTACCTCTAAGGTAAATATCATTTCAATCTCGGGGAGGCCTTAAAAATTAACAGTGAAAGTGAGGTATGTAATCTCATGAAAGTGAGGTATGTAATCTATAAGCATTAACAGTGCAAAAATCTGAAGGTAGTAACAAGTTTCATCGTTGGTATATTGGCTATGCAACAGCATTAGAATGCCTTAGACTGCTGGCGTTGCTTAAATTTATCGGTGGCATTAGACTGAGAGCGGTATTAGTTAAATGTGGCATCACTTTAGCAGTAGGATTGCTTGACTTGACTGCTGGCGTTATACTAACAGCAAAAAAAAGTGGCAATAAGAGCATGGGAGGCCCATTCGGATAGTGGGCGCACCAGTACGATGTACCTCCACGGACGCAAAGTGGTGAGGGAGGTATGGTTGCCCAGAGCAACAAATATCCAGGCAGCATATGTGGATTACGTCCCATTTTTGCTCTCTTTAGCCACCTTTTTCCTATGCGAGGACAACAAACCAATCGACCTGGTCATTCTCTATTGCGTTGTCATGCCTTTCTACCCTTCTTCAACCAAGAGACACGAGACTCGTTCCTTAGCTACTGATTTTCCCCTTTTCAACCTAGATGCGGGTTCGATGCCTACTCTCTTGGACAGTATAGTCTACCTTCCTTTCCTTATTCAACCCAGACATGGATTAGTCTGCATGAAGTAGGGTTTCCTTTAATAGTGCAAATTATGGTTTTTGTCTGCGTGGCTAGCAGAGCAGAGGATAGCAAATTGGGAAGATGGTGGAGTGGAAAAAGATCCACATGCAACGACGTGGTAGATGGGGCAATAGAACAAGGTTATGGTTCGAAAAGAGGTAGCATACCTGAGGGTCGGCGGGAAGTGGCTTCGCTCGTGGTCGTCGTCCTCCGCACACACTACGGCAGCGAGCTTGGGGACAGAGGCCATCCCGCGCGGGCGCTAGGTCTGAGAGGATGGCCTTGTCGTCAGTGTGTGACCTCGCTCGCCGACGACAAGTGCGTCAATGCTGCACGTCCTTTTCTTCCCCGGCGGATCTGTGACCACCGGTGAGGCGGGAGAGAGGGGCCGTCTTTTTTAGATCTGGAGAGAGGGTGGTAGTGTGAGAAGCAAGTGGGAAGCCCTTAGCAAGAAAGCGCTCAAGATCCAGCCTATATATCTTTTTTATACTACTAGTACTGGAGGTGGAGTAATGGTAGAGTAGTTTATATTTTCTCTGCATACAGTACCAGTTAGTTGTCCTTCAAAACTGATCGGCACGTCATTAAAAAAATAAAGGTCGATAAGTAATGCGGCACCTCGGGCCAACGTGGCCAGATCGCATTTTGCATGAGAAATTACACACCATGTTTCGTTGACATGTGGTCTCGTTCCAACATATCAGTGAGACGACGGAGAGTAGTAGGAGTATTTCCGAACGGACGTGTAGGCTGGGGCGCCTCTTCGTGAACCATGGCAAACTCGCAACCGTCCACCGACTCTTCGCCTTTCCCTCTCGATTTGGAACTGTTGTCGCACGCTCTTCCTCTCCCTCCTCCATTTTCCTTCAGCCCTTCACCCTTTCTTCTGCCATTGTTCGATCGTCTTCTCCATGGAGGGAACAGGCCGGAAACGACCGTGTTATTCTTGCCCCGATCTGAAAGATGACGTGGTGGAGAAACTCATTGATCGGTGCGACATCATCACCTCGGCTAGCATGGCAGGTTCGTTCAAGCACATTCTCAACTCAACTAATAACATCATTATAAAGAACCCAAGAGTCAAGGAGCGGTTTGATCTCCCCTATCTTCTTCGCTGTGACCCTGATGATGACTAGCACCGGCACGACGGAGGCCTCGCCCTGTGCAAGTTGATGCCGCTTGATAATGATACGTATGATGTTAAGATGCCATCGCTTGAGGGCAAGGCTTGGGCGGGCGCAAATGGAGATTCGGTTGTTTACATTGGGTCCAACTGCGAGTGGGAACTTGTGAATGTGTACACTCGTCACCGGGTTCCACTTCCAAAAATCTCAGCACACTGCCCAGAGGTTGAGCACACTAGTAATGTACGCACGTTCAAATACGATCATGGTGACTGTATTCTATGGAAGATAGCAATTTGTCGAGTTCCCAACCGCTCTTGGAATTACAGCGACTATGATGTTGTTGCTATCTTCGACAAGCTTGTTGCCTTCCTTGATGGTTTCACTCAATGGATATTGCTCAAAAATCAGTTTCTGTACACGGATGAGTACTGTGATGCAATTCAATACGAGGGCCTTGTGTTTGCTGCCACCACTTGTGGCACTGTTTTTGCATGGCATCCTCATAGTTTCGGTACGTTTGTCTTCCACCGTAATTATAATTGTTTCATCCTCATGCGGGTTTGTCCTCATGCGGGTTAGCAAGTTTCCCTTTACTAATTAACCTTCTTCTTGTGTTTCCAAGGTCCTGTGAACATCCCACCACCTATACTTGAAAATTTTTATAACCAAGGGGGAGATGACGATGGTCATGATCACGAGCATGAGGACGAGCAGCGCCCATATACTCTGTGGCGCCTGGCAACTAATTCCGATGGATCACCTCTTCTTGTGTGTATAAAGCCCACTGATGATGTTATTGGTAAGGAAGCAGGTGTCTCCCATGGCCGCACTCTCCGGACCTATTCCAACACCCGTTGCATGGTATTCGGGATGGATACTAGTGTGCTAGCGCCAACTCCTTCTCCCTGGTACAGAATTGATAGTCTTGGAGAAAACTCGCTCTTCCTTGGACAAAACTATCTGATGATGGTGAAAGGCGATCCAACTGTTGTTGACACATTTATGAGAAGCAACTGTGTCTATACCTCGGACATTTGTGTGGTTCCCTACCCTGGTAGGGATATAGTAGGCCGCTTCAGCCTGGATGATCAGTCCTGCATTGGTTTCCAGATCGACAATCGATGGCCCGTCCCATAGAATCACTTGTGGTTCAAAGCAAGCGTTTCCAACACCGAGGAATGGTTGAGTTGAAGTTCATTTCATGGCTTGTTATTTGTTGTGTGGTGAAAACTTTAGTATTTATAATGTATCCTCGTTGTCGATGTGGGTTGATGACCTGTTGTATGTCATAAAATGATATGCGTGTCACAAACTTACTAAATTTATGAATGGCTTTTGAGTCGCTTCTCTGAGTGAGTGGTGCGACGAGGCAAAAAAATATTTTCCGAATACATAATTGTACGTGCATTGCAACAGGTTATCGGATGAGGCCAATCGACAATAGTAGTACACTATTTGTACTAGCTTCAGATGCTTCGCGCGTCCGGTGGGTGTTTTTACTGTAGCCATATGTTAATGTGTTCTCTGTACGTAACCAGCACCTCGGATCCTCGATACTAGTACTATATAGTAGGAGTAAGTAGTAGGGAGTAGTAGGGTGGCATGGGCCAGAAAAGGCATTCACATCCAGGAGTACGGCACACGCCACCACCACGACATCCATCTGACACCATATTATTTCTTGGAGTCCGTGCTAGAGCAATCTCTTCAACCTCGTCGTTTCTCTAACTTCATCCATCGCGCGGCGAGCGAGGTGGGGGTTTGCCGATAGTCGGTTTCCTTAACTGCGGTCCCACTTGTAAGGCCAACTCCAACGCACGACCCCAAACGCACCTCCGTTTTGCACGGACTCCAATGATAATTTTGACTAGAAAAGCAAGACCAAAGAAAACAAGAACCACAAGAATACATTTTACTACTCATGTAAGTTGGATTAGTGCCTTCTCGATGCATTCATTGTTGATCTACGGAGGCTCGATCTTGCGTTTCTGCTAGCTAAAAGTGATAGAACATCTACTAAATTATGCCCTATCAATATATGGATGTACTCTTCTTCCTAATACAAAAACTTGCATCCATTCTACTCCCTCCGTTGCACAATACATGCCTTCTATTTGTCAAAATATATATGTATCTAGACATGTCTTAGTATATAGGTACATCCATTTTTGGACAAATGGAAGTCAAGTATTTTGGAACGGAGGGAGTACACAACAAAAAATTTAAGTTAGCACAACTAGTCTAATCCGAGAGCAGAACCGAAGATTTGGTCGGGTTCTTCCTCCTTTTGCCGACACATGGGACATCCAGCATCCAGGTCGTGTCATGAAAGAAAATAGAGTGGTAGTTGAAGCCACGAGATGTGCATCTTGGGTTAAACTGTAAATAGAATCTTACTACTCTTGAGTAACTCCAAAAGCGGCCACCGAAGATCTTTATTGGATTTGTTCTTCATCACCAGCACGTCGAGGTGAAAGATGTGCAGGTTCAGTGAGTCCTCTTGCGTTTTCACTAACATGTGGGGCCGCATGTGAGCAAACAGACGATGGACTCCGCGCGTCCGCTGGCTGGCTGAGAAGAGAGATAGAGGAGGGCTGAGCACGGACTGCAGGAAATTTGTTCTACGTACCTCGATAGGCTCGATATAGTGGGGTGGCATGGGCCATAACTCAGTAGCATTCATGTCTAGCAGTACGGCACACGCCACCCGCACGAGTCCCACCCGACACCAATTTTCTTGGAGTCCGTGCTATAGCCATCTCTTCTCCCTCCTATTTTCTCAGCCATTGAGCGGTGGGCGGGGTGGGGGTTTGCCAATAGTCGGTTTGCTCAACTGCGGTCCCACTTGTAAGTGAAAATGCAACACCGCACGCATTCCTGCTTGAGCGGCGTGCCGGACCAACCGTGGGGGGGTGCGACGCGAACACGGCAGGCTTTTCCTTTTGAACTCGTAACTTGTAAATTTGGTTCTGCTCCATGGCGCGACCGATAGATAAAAAATAATGATTTTGCCTAGAGTAATGACAAGTTTGGTTCTGGCGCCGTTCATGCATGGAGTACGTACGAAAATTATGAAGTTGATGCGAAAGGTAAGATAATTACTGTAGTATCATATACTACTACATGGATTTGACGGAAAGATAAAAATACATACGGATCCATCAACGTTCAACGACATCCTCACGCCCTAGTGCGCCGGGTCACCAACCGACGTGTGAGGAGCAGCGGCATTGGCGGCGAGCTCAACGTGCTTCTGAACAGTGTCGTCCAAGGTTGCCCTGCGCTCCAAGAAGGCCAGCGTCCTATCGTCCTCCTCTTGCATGTAGTAGTCCTTGTGGACGATTTGCGCGTAGACGTGGGTGATTATGTCGATGGTGTCTTGCTCCGCTAGGCGCTGCGCGGCGAGCGCGGCCTCGAGGTGGACATTCTCTGGCGCGACGGCGGGCAGTCGCAGGGCCACTAGTGCGTCGAAGAGGTTGTTACCATAGTGGCCGTTGAGGGTGGCGGGCATCGCAGAGCCTGGGTGCGTCGGCTGGAGGCTTACGTCAAAGTCGTCCGCAAGCTTCTTGACGACGGTGAACTTGTCGAGGAAACCGACGAGGACCTCGTCGAACAAGGAGACGAAGCTGTCGTCCAAGCGGCCCCTCGCCCTGGCGGCCTCAAGCAATACTACCTGGAGACGTTCCTCGGTGTCGGGATGCAGGCCGGCGTCGTGGACCATCTGGCACAGCCGGCTGATGCACGCGATCATTGCCTCCATGGGTCTAGCGTAGCTTCTAGTCAACTGATCTTGCGATTCGAGTGATCACTCAGCCCTTGGTTAGCGTGCGTAGGTGCGTAGGATTTCATACTACTCCTCGGCCCTCTACTGCACCTGCCTTTGGCTGTATGATAGGTGGGCCAGCCACCCCCTGGGGCCACGTGTCATTCACCCAAAGGCAGTTGTCGTAAGTCAATGAAGCTATGTCCCCCTCCGTGCCGGTGCAGTATAGTCATCTCACCGGACCTCTAGTTGGGGCCAAACGAGAGAAGTTTGATGTTTACTAGTTTATTGGTCCCCTTTGCATTTTGCGCCAAGTTTTGACCTTTGATTTAACTATTAAATGTTAATGCATGTAAACAAAAATGTTGTGTAAGTCACCTTACGAAAACCAAATAATCCCAAAATACTTAGGCATGGTGCATTAACTCCCTCCTTGTTTCTTATTTCGTGACATATCAACCAATGAGAGATGTGGGCCATGCATGCTTTCAATGACTTGAGACTACCAAACATGACATGCAGTGTTTAGTTCATTGCATGTAATCCTATTAGTACTCTAGTTAGGAGTAGCAAAAAAACATTAAGTTCTCTCACCGATAGGAATAGAACACCATGTATTTATTTACAGAGGGAGTAGTACATTTTTGGTGACATGCATTACTAGATAATGCTAGTCAAATACTAAAATCCAGATGGACGTGGTAGTACTCCTAAATCCAGACGGTGGTGCTACTAGTACTAGTAGTAGTACTACCAATGTAGTAGTAGGATTACTAGCACTGTACTATCCGTTGGTCAAATTATTACATGCTGCTCCTCACAGTGAAGTGACAAGACCCTGCACCGGAGATGACACCTGAGTATAGGCGCCGTGTTCGGCATACCATGGTCAGCCTCACCGTCTACAGTCACTATCATCATGGCTGTAGAGCTAGCCTACTTACAGCTAGCCCTGTTCGACATAATTTCCCGTGCGTAGATTCCCGTGCATTGCACGGAACACCGCGATTAGAGGTGGACGGCTTTGGCAGCGGCCATCGCGCTAGATTTTTCCACGGCCTTCTACTCCTAGATGTGTACATGTGTGCTGGTGTGTGTTGTGTGCTGGGTGTGCGCGAGTGCGTCCTTCTGTGCATGTCGCCGCGCAGTGGTGAATTGTGCACGAGTGCGTCCTTCGCGCGCAAGAAGTTTGTCCTCAATGCGCCCTCAATTTACTAGCGTGTGGGGTGCTACCCCGAGTGGTTTCAACTTTGTTTACTTCACCGCGTGTCAGATGGGCCTCTAGTTTACTTATGTTCACCCACTGCCACATGGGCCAGCACACAAAGATACAGAACATGAGCTGACAAGGCAACATGTGGATTGGTTGATCGGTCAACTAAACAATATACGGAGCTATACGATGACACAGTGAGCGTATAATCCATCGGTATAGAGAGTTCGGGTGAGAGGGGAGGCCCGTGAGAGATAGCAGAGAGAGAGAGAGAAAGAGCTACTCCCTCCGTTCGATAATGTAGTTCCAACATTTTTTTAAGCAAACTTTTGAAACTTTGACCAAGTTTATAAAGAAATTACTTATATCTACAATATCAAAGATAAATGATAGTATGAAGTAAGTACATGTTGTGATGAATCTAATGATCGTTCCAGATGTAAATGTTTTTCTCCACATATACCTGGTCAAACGTTTCTGAGGTTTGACTTTTCAAAACATCCATATGCTTATGGACGTGACAGAGTCCCTAACAAGAGAGAGAGAGAGAGAGTGAGAGAGTGAGTGAAAAAAGTGTGTGTGCGTGTGTGAAAGAGACATGGACAACACACGATAAAAGTAGAGAAAAAGCGTGTGTGTCTTATGCAAACATATCACACATGCATCTTCGACAACAGAGGCAAGGTGAGGAGATAGTGTGTGGTTGTTTGGAACCGAGAGAGCAAGACCCCTAAGCTAGCATGTGGCCAAGAGGGGTCTGGCAAACAAGGGAGAGAGGTCGAGAGAGACGTACGGAGAAAATGCAGACATGGGGAGGAGAGAGTGTATGTTTGTCATAGAGAGATCCCCTGGAGATCGTGATGGGACTACATGGGTGGGAGATCGAGTGACAAGGTGTGTGCGTGATAGAAGATGCCCCGAGAGATATCGAGATAGACGTATGGATGGAAGGAGACAATACGTGTGTTCCTGTTGGCTAGTAAGAGATAATCATACTTAGGAGGGGGGAGTGCTTGCGCCTATGATGGATTGAGGTATTATGGTACTTAGGGGGGTGCGTGTCACATGGAGAGAGAACAAGGGCGGAGAGTGTTGGATGGGTCTATATGTATAGCGCGAGCGAGACATGTGTATGTGTGAACCAGGGAGATATAAGGCCAGTTTGGCTTGCGTCCTGAGCATCTTTTGCCTGGCCTGGGGTTGTGGCTAGATTTCATGCACGCTTGTTTGGTTGCTACCCTATGAAAAAGAAAGCCCGCCTGGCCTAGGTTCCCTTGCACTTTAATTAGCCTGACTGAACTCCAGACACTGCAAGTAGCCTGGCCCAGGCAACCGATTTCGAACGCCTGGTCATGCCTGGTCGTGTGGCCACGAGGCTAACAGCAACATGGATGGATATTAGCATTAAATAATTGATGCATGGATTGATTGATGGGACATTGATGCTTTGCCTGGCCCAAGCATGAACCAAACGCTTCAGGACCACACAAGCCTGGCCAGGCAGAAATATTTTACATCTCACGTCCACACCAGGAAGTACCGGCCATCAAGGCATGAGGGTCAGGTCACGAACCAAACTGACCAATAAAGTTTGAGAGAGATTGAGGAGCCCCGATAAGGCTGAGTGGTGCGTCAGATAGCTGAGAGGGGGAAACAGATATTCCATCCGCTCGATAATGCAGTGCATGTAATTTTTTTAGAAGTCAAACTTTGGAAACTTTGATCAGGTTTACGCAAATGTTATTTATATCTACAATACCAAAGATACATCATACAAAACTACATCTCATGGTGAATCTAATGGCATATGTTTGCCGGACTAGATGTAATTCTTTTTCTCCACGTACATGGTCAAAATTTGTGATGTTTGACTTTTCAATAAATCTATATGCTATGGACCGAGGAGAGTGCCTCAGTCGAGACCGATCAAGTGCGTGTGAAGGAGAATGAGTAAGTGTGCAAAAAGAGTATGTGTGTGAAAGAGAAATTGACAACAAATGATAAATTAGAGAGAGAGTGTGTGTTTTTTCGTTTCTTAAGCGAACATATCATGCATGCATCTCCGAGATGGAAAAGCGAGTCAAGGAGATACACGAAGATAGCTAGTGTGTGATTGTTTGCAACGGAGAGAGACACCACTATAGCACATGTCCAATAGAGGTGTGGCCAACAAGGAACAAAGGTCGAGAGGGACGCATGGATGGCATGGACGCATGAGGAGGGAGAGAGGGTGTGTTTGTGATAGAGAGATCCCGTCGAGATCATGAGGGGACTATATGGGTGGGAGATCGAGGGAGTGCGTGCGCGATAGAAAGATGCCCCGAGAGAAACCAAGATAGACCATGCACATGTTTGTGATGGAGACTAAGATTAGCTAGTCATATACATATAGGGGGACTGTGTGTGCCTACAATTGAGAGACCATCATACTTGGCTAGCTGGGCATGAGATTGTGTGTGTGCGCGTGTGAGATGGAGAGAGAACGAGGGGGAGAGATAGAGTTTTAGATGGGCCTATTGAGTGCGAGTGAGATATGCATGTGTATGTGTGACCCAGGTGGATGGAGAGTTTGACAGAGGGGGGAAGAGCTCTGAGACGACATAGTGGTGCGTGAGAGAGTTACAGGCAAAGAGCCAAGGAATCTGTGTGCATACGATGAGTGCACCCAAGATATCTAGCTTGGACTAGCTAGAGCATCATACATAGTGTGCGAGAGAGACCTATAGATGGTGTATATATGCATGCGAACTAGAAAGACCCCCCCCCCCCACACACACACAAAGAGAGAGAGAGAGAGAGATGGAGAGAAATGGAGAGGGACGAACAAGGTTTTTGTGTCGGATGCATGCGACAGAATTGAAGATTGTCGGCGAGAGAGAGAGAGAGAGAGAACAGGAGTCCGGGAGAGGGGGAGGTCACGTTTTATGCATCAAAGACTGATATAAACCATGTTTCGATATAAACTTGCATTCAAATATTTAAATTGGAGAACATGTTGTCTGCAATCCACACATGAACAGATATATGCGTATATCAAACAAGTTCATTAATCTGACTTTCAACATGTTCATGGAGTACTATAATACTGTACAACATGCTACTCAATTGAGGTGTTCAATTTTGGATTTAGTTCACTATTTTGACCTACTGAACGAGCTATTTCATTGAATCGAGATATTTCATTTTGGGTTTGATTCGCGTTTTTGAGTGGGTCAACTATTTGTCATATAGTAAATCGTTAGCAACGAGCATGTAAAAACACATTACTCCCGAGCATCATCTCTCCATCTAAAAAAGAAGTGGCAAGCTAATATTTCAAAATTTGATCCGAATCGACTTGGTAAGGTAGACGTGGATGCTCGTTCTCCCAAAATTTGAACGAACCGTTAAACATCCTCTCTGGTCGGTGGAATTCGCCCGAGCAAATAAATGGGAGACGCAAAATTACCATCCTGTCTGGGACACGCATCAATTGGCCCGTTGTACATCGAGGGTAGGTTCGTAACTTCATCCAAGTGCGCCTTCTCCTCGGCCTAAATGACATGTGCCGAATAATTCATAAACCATGGTCGGCAAAACACGCCCTCCTCGCCCGAAATAGCGCACGCCCACTATTTCAAAACGCGCTCTCCTCGCCAAAAATCGCTCGCGCCCACTATAGTTCAAAACACGCCCTCCTCGCCCGAAATCGCTCCCGCCCAGAGAAGAAAAGTTACTCTACTATCCCCGACCCTCAGTACACAGACCCAAGCCGAGAAGCCTAGAGGCAAGGGTAGAACTGTAACTCCCCCTCACATTTCAGACAAATGCGTCCGTAAGACATGGTTTCACTCCCCTCCCAATTTCCCCCGCCCGCCTCGATTCATACCTCGTGGGCGCCAAATCACCTTCTCCCCGGGAAGCTCCCTTCTCCCGAGCCGCGAAACCTCAGCCCCACCTCCATGGCGCCCCCACCGCACCAATTTCACAGCCGCCCTCCTCCCTAATGCCGGAGACGCTGTCCATTTGAAGAGGTGCACTGGGTCATGCGCCTCTTACTCCGTGCTGCTGGTGCTGCCTCGACGACGGCCGCGTGAACCGTACCGGAGCCGATTCACCCCCGTCGTTGTTCATGGCACCGGAGCGTCTCCAACTTTGGATCCGTCCAGAGTCCTGGCGCTGCTTCGGTGTAGCCGTCGACCGTCGCGACATAGCTCTTTCCCTGCCGCCGGTCGCCACTGCAACCGCGCCGGCCTCATCGACTCGGCAGTTGGACCCGCCTACTTCACCATGCCGCCAGATAGGTCGCACCCTCATCTCAAATCACTTTATTTAGGCGTCAGTTGTCTGAAGTTTTATTCTGGGCCAATCGATTTGCAATGGGAAGCAGCACCCCTCGAGGCAGCGGAGCTCCTAGGCTGCCGGTTGGCTGGTGTCTAACGTAAGGGTGCGGGGCCGCAAAGTTTGCCGCGGGAGCAGCGCTTAGATGGCTATATTTTAGAGTTGCGTGGGTTGAAGGTACTGCCGCCGGATCTGGATGACGAGGAGTCTTTGTGGATTGGCCTAGGGGCGGCGCAACCACGGCAGTGCGGTGGGGCGGGGAGCGGGGTTTTGGCCGGGGCCACAGACAGCGGAGGTAGGCTGCTCTGCCGTTGGTCGCTGGCTCTTCGGGGAAGATTCCGAATAGTGTCAGCCGGGAGGCACAAGACGGCCAGCCATCCGGCGTAGATCAGACAGTACCAAAATAAAATAAAATCGTGTGACCCCAATTTAGTCTTCAGTCAACAGACGTGTGACCACTCTCGTACCTTGATGTTGATCTCTTAGTGTATTTCTTCAGATCAAAGAGATATGTCATTCTTAACATTATGCGTTATCTGCATCTTCCGACACACCATCTTCCGACTCACCGCAGCTGCTCCAACAAGGGAAGCATACACCAAAAGGGAGCTATAGTCCCCACTCAACAGTTCCCTGCATGGAATGCGCATGCCCGACATGCACAGAGACAACAACTGCAGGGCCATCCACAAGTCAGCACATTTATGGATGGCAGCCAGATAGGTTGTACCCTCATCTTACTTGTGTGCAACATTTATGGCTTTGTTATTCATCTAAGCATGGAAAATAGATCATCACATTTCACTGTATATTCATGCTGATCTCTTACGGGTCTTGTTCAGGAGTTAACGTTGTTCCATAGTTCAGCTAAGATACTTGTTCTTTAGGTAACACTGTTCCATAGTTATCATCCATCAGCCAATGCTATCCCACAGGCTGGTGATTATAGTATTATACCACTTCTAGTATTTCCTATGTTGTTCTTTAATACTTTTGTGTGCCATCTAGTTAATCTCGAGTACAAACGATACATATTCTGTAGCTTTCATCTGTGTTCTCCCTTTAGTTTATGAGACCTGTTGCTGCTAGTTAACCCCAGTCCTACTATTTATGGCGTCTCCTACAGGCACTCATTACATAAATCTAACTACTAGTTGTCTTCCATGCATGTCAGATATAATTGCACACACTGATATATCCACAAAAACCTCACGGAGCAATGTAAAGGCCAATAAACTTGATGTCAATGATACCCAATATGATGGAACATGTAAAGGCAGTTCTTCAGAAGACTTGCAGAAAGATGATGAATCCACTTCACCCCACAAGGTCCTTGCTCTAACTTGGCATGTGATATGGGTACAACATGCATATAATGTCCTGGAGTGTATCTACTTTGTTACAATGCCATGTGCTTAGCATGCTGATCATGCATGTAAATATGTCATGCCTTAGGGTTTTTCAGTACCTATTCCATTCATGATAACATGTTTTCAAATTTAAGTACTGTCATTCTACTCTATCGCAATGCCATCTGCTTAATTTGGACATCATGCTTCTGAATATCTTATGCATTGTTATTCATCAGTATGTACTTCATCTGTCTACCATACCATGTTTTTTTACATTGAAGTGTTGTTCTAGTGCTCTGTTGCAATGCCATCTTATTTTCCCAATCATACACGTGTATGTTGCCTTAGTTATTTTTGTATGTATTCCGCTAGCATACAGTTTTACATTCAACTAGTGTTTTTTTATGTGTTGTCTTGTCGTATCCCTAGATCTTACACCATACTCCCTCCGTCCGGATTACATGTTGCCGAAATGGATAAAAAGGATGTATCTAGAACTAAAATACGCCTAGACCCATCCATTTTTTCCGGATGGAGGGAATACATGTCAATATGTCATGCCTTTCTATTCTTCAGTACCTATTCCATCTCTCTGATGCCGCATGTTTTATAATTAAAGCACCATTCTTCCATACAAGGCATGCAGGGGGAAGACGACTATGTTAGAATCTGAAGGGTTACAAACAAGGCCTTTGCAAAAGATCCAAATGTTAGGAGATAATAAACCAACTCCAGTTTTTAAAGATACTGCTCCAACACAGAGAAACCCAACTCCTACTGATAATAAGCAGATTCCAGTGGCCAAAGAACTAGTCCGCTCCAGTCCAGCAAAAATATGTCAACTCAACTCTAAGAAGCGTGTGCGTATCCTTGCATCATGAAATTTTATAGGATGCTGATCATATTTTCTACATGTTTCTTACCCATCTCTATTTTAGAAAATAAGCTTAACAGATAGAAGAATTTCTGCACTGGTATCATCTGTGAGGAAAGATTCTTGCAAGATTTCTCTGTACTCCAATGCAGATGTAAGTACCTGTTGTATATCACTATATTTTTACATCAGCATGTATTTTGTTAATCGGCGTGAATCCAACCTTTATCTGATCTAAATTTAGTTGTAGAAAAATGTATGATTAAAGGCCACAATGTTGATTTTTGTAAGGAAAACTTCCTGGTAGTTTTGCATCCTGAGCGGCATGAGTGTACTATCTCATATAAGTGGGTTTGATTACTTTGGTTCTGCAATGGGTTTTCATTGTTTTTTTACTGTGTTGTCCTGTCGTATCCCTAGCTCTTACGTCATACTCCCTGCGCCCGGATTACATGTCGCAGAAATGGATAAAACTGGATTTATCTAGAACTGAAATACGCCTAGACCCATCCATTTATTTCCGGATGGACGGAATACATGTCAATATGTCATGCCTTTCTATTCTTCAGTACCTATTCCATCTCTGCTATAGCATGTTTTATAATTGAAGCACCATTCTTCTATATAAGGCATGCAAGGGGAAGATGGCTATGTTAGAATCTGAAGGGTTACAAACCAGGTCTTTCAAAATATCCAAATGCCAGGAGATAATAAACCAACTCCATTTTTCATAGATACTGCTCCAGCACAGAGAAACCCAACTCCCACTGATAATAAGCAGATTCCAGTGGCCAAAGAACTAGTCCACTCCAGTCCAGCAAAAGAATGTCAACTCCATTCTAAGAAGCGTGTGCGTATCCTCGCATCATGAAATTTTATAGCATTCTGATCATATTTTCTACATGTTTCTTACTCGTGTCTCTTTTAGAAAATAAGGTTAAACGATACAAGACTTCCTCCATTGGGATCGTATTCGAGGAAAATATCTTGCGGGAATTCTCTGTGCTCCAGTGTTGATGTAAGTACCTATTGTATATCATTATATTTTTAGATCAGCATGTATTTTGTTAATCGGCCTGAATCTAACCTTTATCTGATCTAAAATTAGTTGTAGCAAAATGTTAAAGGCGCCAATGTTGATTTTTGTAAGGAAAACTGCCTGGTAGTTTTGCGTACTGAGCTGCATGAACGTGCTATCTCATATCACGCACATTACTGAATTGTAGTGCTTCTCTGGTTGCCCATTCATTCATTGTGTCAATGTTGCTTTCGTATTACCTTACCTGGCTGATGATAGCTGTGCCATATTGTGTTAATTTGGTGTAGGCTAGTTGCCCAAATGTTCATTGTGTCAATGTTGCTTTCCTATTATCTGAGTTGGCCAATGATAGCAATGCTAGTGTGTTAATTTTGTGCAGGCTGCTGAAGATAAGAAGACAAACTCTGAAAACAGCAAGGCAACCCCATTGTTTCTTTCCAGTAAATCTAGGCCAGGTAATATGGCAATAACTCATGATTAATCTGTTTGGTTCCCATCCTAATTTATGTTATGATGCAGTGCTCAAGACACTCTCCACTATCAATAATACAAGCCTGCCAAAATCGCCATCTGAATCTGTTCAGTATCCTCTATCTCGAATGCGACAGAATAAATGTATGTTTGTGAACCAATTAATGGCTGAAGCAATGATGGAAATGGTGGATGAATCAGAGGTGCAGAGTCATGCGACACAACAATTGATCGATGTTTTTAGAGACAGTGTGGCATAGCAGCAAGAACTTGCCCACATGCTTATGGGCGTCATCTGTGCTGAGGTTGCAGATTGTGACGTTGTAGATGGTTAGGTTCTGCTCATTTATTTGCACTGGCATCAATCTTTGATTGCCCAGTGGATGTAATTTCATGTAATATATTCTGGATGTGCAACGTTATTCCCTGTATGCCATACCTTTGCTCGTTGTAATGGGCTCAAATTATCTAATTTGTCCTAAAGACATGAACGAACTTTAGTGGGCCCATTAAGTTAATGGGCCGTTAATAGGCCGAAAGTTAATGGTCGGCTCTCTTACCTCCCGGGTCGTTAACAGGCCGACATCGAAGCGGGCAACAGGTGGCCCCAATTTATTTCACGGGCTATTCACAGGCCGTTACTAAGTTTGGGCTACATATGGCCCAACTATACTGTAGGCCTTTAGCAGGCCGAAAGAGACAGCGGGCTTGTATTGGACCATGAAGAGCATGGGCCGCTAAGAGGCCGAAAGTCAGGTCGTATTGTAAACGGCCCAACTGTGTTGTGGGCCTTTAGCAGGCCGAAAGAGAAACCGGGCTGGTATTGGACCATGAAGGGCATGGGCCGTTAAGAGGCTAAAACTAAGGTCCGACTACAAATGGCCCAACTCTTTTATGGTTCGTTAATAGGCCGAAAGGCACATAGGGCCGGGAATTGGCCCAACACTTAAATGGGTCGCTAAAAGGCCAAAACTCAGGTCCGACTACAATTGGCCCAACTGATTTATGGGCCGTCAACAGGCTGAAAGTGACACCGGGCCAGAAATTGGCCCAACACTTAAATGGGCCGCTAAAAGGCTGAAACTCAGGTCCGACTACAAATGGCCCATCAGATTTATGGGCCGTCAACAGGCTGAAAGACACACCGGGCCAGAAATTAGCCCAACATTTAAATGGGTCGGTAAAAGGCCGAAAGATGTACATCCTGAAAATTGGCCCATCCATTAAATGGACCGTTAACATGCCGAAATCTCATCGGGTCAATATTGAGCCCAAATATATAGCGGACTGTTAACAGGCTCGAACTGACGATGGGCTGCAATGGTGTCAAATCTTTAATGGGCCGAATTGGCACATCTCGTATGGGCCGTGGGCTTAAATGGACCTGACACAAGTAGGCCTTATATGGGCCGGCCTGCTAATTTTTACTGGGCCAGCATTTTTCACCGGAATGGGCCACTGTTGGGCTATGCCACGTCTCGACCTATCATAGGCGCCTCATGTCCAATGAGTGGATGACATCTGTCCCAACGATGAGCCGACACGTGTTTCCTCTAGCCAATGATGATTTTACACATGGAAAATCCCCATTGGTCGGGGCTGTTAATGGGTTATCGGATCCAAAACCCGACCCGATAGCTTAACGGCGTTCCGTTACGGTGGATGCCACGTGTCGATCACCCTTGACGAAAGCACTTCTGTGGCGCGCGATTTATCGTCATGGAAGTGGACACTTCCATGATGATAATTTTGGTAATGTCATGGAACACTTCTACGACAGCACAGGTATGACTATCTTGATTCTGTCAAAAATTTGTCATGGATGTACATGCATGACAAAAAAGCGACCTACTGTGACAAACACGTATCATCACGGAAGTGTATTTTTTTGTAGTGATGGCTTTTCGCAGTTCCTGCCATAAAATGGCAAGGTGAGTACCTATGACAAAGAATGTGGGAAGAATGGGAGTAAGGAGATATAACTCACCCAGCTTGGAGGGTTGTACATGGAGAATCCATCCTATGGCTTGATGCGGATGAACTCCTCTTCCTCTCCCTTGAACAGCTCGGACAGGATTTTTGCTAAAGCAGCAGCGTTGTCCGGACCCTTACGCCCGCAACGGGTGGCATCGTCTTCCCTGTTAAAACACCAGAGGGGGTGCCCTCGATATTGAAGTGGTTGCACTCCCCGCATTATGCATATTGACATAACCTCGATTACCGTCAATCCTGATTGAGCCAACGCTTTAACCCGGTTCATCAGGTAAAGGACTTCTCCGTTGTCTTCCTCCTGGGGGCTCCGTGGGCACCAGCTTCGGCGTTTCTTCATAGGAGCATTGTTGAACTCAGGAAGACCCCGCCGAACAGGGTCCGGAAGGGGGACGTCCTCCACATAAAACCATTCCGAAGGCCAGTCTTCATACGTCTTCGTCGGAGTACCAGACAGCTATCCGGTTTCGGCGATGCGCCATATTTCGGCTCCGCCCACTTGATAAAGTGACCCCTCTTGTGTGCGGGGGATAAGGCAAAATAACCTCTTCCACAGCTCGAAATGAGCCTTGCAGCCCAGGAATAACTCGCAAAGGGCAACATAGCCGGCAATGTGTAATATGGAAGCAGGGGTGAAATTATGCAGTTGAAGGCCGTAAAACTCCAGGAGCCCGCGGAGGAACGGATGAATTGGAAATCCGAGTCCCCTTAATAAGTAAGGAACAAGGCATACCCGCTCCCCCGTAGAGGGGCTAGGGAAGCTCTCCGCTTGCTCCCCGCCATTGTAGGTGGCGAGCCTGGCTCGGACAGGAACCATATACGCTGGAGGGAGAAATCCCTTAGTCTGCAGTTCGACTAATCGACTGTGTGGGATAAAACACCTCTCGAGATCACTGGGCTTCGGGCTACGGGGACGGGAGGAGGAGCTGCGGTTGTCAGCCATGCTGGAGTGGATTTTTCCAAAGCGCGCTCCAATGGATTCTCGCTGGGGGAGGATGATATGGATTGGATCTAAGAATCCCCATTCCTTTAATAGACAATTTATTTATCTGGCTAGGGGGGCGAATGTAAAAATGCCCTGACTCCTCGTATTCATTCGACGCGTGGAAGATAGCCCTTATTGGGCGCGGCAGCCAAGAGGTCCAACATTTATGGGGCCGGACACTGCTTAACCAACATTCAAAATTTGGAGAAGAACCCGCCTTGCAATGCTGAAGACAATCTACGCGCCAGACTTACCGTCATTGAAGCCTGGTTCAGGGGCTACTGAGGGAGTCCTGGATTAGGGGTATCCGGACAGCCGGATTATATCCTTTGGCCGGACTGTTGGACTATGAAGATACAAGATTGAAGACTTCGTCCCGTGTCCGGATGGGACTCTCCTTGGCGTGGAAGGCAAGCTTGGCAATACGGATATGTATATCTCCTCCTTTGTAACCGACCTTGTGTAACCCTAGCCCCCTCCGGTGTCTACATAAACCGGAGGGTTTTAGTCCGTAGGACAACATACAATCATACCATATACCCACGGATACTTGAGGTGACATTGGAGTAGCTAGGTGACATTAGGGTTTTGGTTGATTTGTGTCTTAAGGTGTTATTCTAGTACGAACTCTAGGGCTGTTTGTGACACTTATAGGAATAGCCCAACGCATTGATTGGAAAGAATAACTTTGAGGTGGTTTTGTACCCTAGGCTAGCTTCTAGGGTTTAGCCTCTCCGATCTCGTGGTAGATCAACTCTTGTACTACTCATATTATCAAGAATAATCAAGCAGGACGTAGGGTTTTACCTCCATCAAGAGGGCCCGAACCTGGGTAAAACATCGTGTCCCCTGCCTCCTGTTACCATCCGCCTTAGACGCACAGTTCAGGACCCCCTACCCGAGATCCGCCGGTTTTGACACCGACAGCTGGCTTTACATATTTACAACAACAAGATCAAACAGAGTTTGTAAAAGTTTTATTATTACTTTGAGTTTGTCAACTGAATTGCTTGAGGACAAGCAAAGGTTTAAGCTTGGGGGATTTGATATGTCTCCATCGTATATACTTTTCCAAACACTTTTGACCTTGTTTTGGACTCTAACTTGCATAATTTGAATGGAACTAACCCGGACTGACGTTGTTTTCAGCAGAATTGCCATGGTGTTATTTTTGTGCAAAAATAAAAGTTCTCGGAATGACCTGAAACTTCACGGAGAATATTTTTGGAATATATAAAAAATGCTAGCGAAAGAATCAACACCAGGGGGCCCACACCCTATCCACGAGGGTGGGGGGCGCGCCCTCTGTCTTGTGGGCCCCCTGAGGCTCCACCGACCTCAACTCCAACTCTATATATTCACGTTCGGGGAGAAAAAAATCAGAGAGAAGGATTCATCGTGTTTTACAATACGGAGCCACCACCAAGCCCTAATCTCTCTCGGGAGGGCTGATCTGGAGTCCGTTTGGGGCTCCGGAGAGGGGAATTCGTCGCCATCGTCATCATCAACCTTCCTCCATCACCAATTTCATGATGCTCACCGCCGTGCATGAGTAATTCCATCATAGGCTTGCTGGACGGTGATGGGTTGGATGAGATTTATCATGTAACCGAGTTAGTTTCATCAGGGTTTGATCCGTAGTATCCATTATGTTCCGAGATTGATGTTGCTATGACTTTGCTATGCTTAATGATTGTCACTACGGCCCGAGTGTCATGGTTTCAGATCTGAACCTATTATGTTTTCATGAATATATGTGAGTTCTTGATCCTATTTTGCAAGTCAATAGTCACCTACTATGTGTTATGATCCGGTAACCCCGAAGTGACAATAATCGGGACCACTCCCGGTGATGACTATAGTTTGAGGAGTTCATGTATTCACTAAGTGTTAATGCTTTGGTCCGGTACTCTATTAAAAGGAGGCCTTAATATCCCTTAGTTTCCAATAGGACCCCGCTGCCACGGGAGGGTAGGAAAAAAGATGTCATGCAAGTTCTTTTCCATAAGCACGTATGACTATATTCGTTATACATGCCTACATTACATTGATGAACTGGAGCTAGTTCTGTGTCACCCTGTGTTATAATTGTTGCATGAGGAATCGCATCCGACATAATTATCCATCACTGATCCATTGCCTACGAGCTTTTCGCATATTGATCTATGCTTAGTTACTTTTCCGTTGCAACTGTTACAATTACTATCAAACTGCTACTGTTACTTTTGCCACCGTTGTCGGTGTTAAAACCGGTGGATCTCGGGTAGTGGGTCCTGAACTGCACGTCTAAGTTCAATAGTAACAGGAGACAGGGGACACAATGTTTACCCAGATTCGGGCCCTCTCTATGGAGGTAATACCCTACTTCTTGCTTGATTGATCTTAATGAATATGAGTATTACAAGAGTTGATCTACCACGAGATCGTAATGGCTAAACCCTAAAAGTCTAGCCTGTCTGACTACGATTATCTATCTCTCGATCCGGACTAAGACCTATGGTTTATATAGAAACCAGAGGGGGCTAGGGTTGTACAAGGTCGGTTACAGAGAAAGGAATCTTCATATTTGATCGCCAAGCTTGCCTTCCACGTCAAGGAGAGTCCCATCCGGACACGGGAGAGAGTCTTCGGTCTTGTATCTTCACAGCCCATTAGTCCGGCCCATGTCCAACAGGTCGGACGCCCGAGGACCCCTTAGTCTAGGACTCCCTCAGTAGCCCCTGAACCAGGCTTCAATGACGAGGTGTCCGGCACGCAGATTGTCTTCGCCATTGCAAGGCGGGTTCCCCTTTCCGAATACTCCAAGATAGTCTTCGGATGAAACGAACGTGTCCGGATCTACAACACAAGTACCACACACACAGCCATAGAGAGTATAATATTTCACGAGTCCCATCTGCTGACAACTTTTTGCAAGATGACATCACGTCTGTCCAGTCATTATATCGAACCGTTTTTGTCTGTCGTTCCGTGTTTCGACATGCGGTTTCCATTGGCACGTCTTGTCAAAGCAGAGATCGTGTCCCCTTATTGCGGGATTCTCATCAATACGGGCGTGGGTAATCCAACCGTGCCGTTTGCACAGCCCTTGGGAATAGGAGAGTTTTAGGGCGAGTGGGGAGGCGTTCGATATTCACTGCCTTTATAAGGGGATAAGGACTCCCCTTCTTCACCCACGCCTTCTCTCTTTCTTTGCCCATCCACTCTCGAGCTCCAGCGCCCAAGTTCTCATCTTTCCCCACTCGAGCAAGCAATCAACCATGTACGGATCCGGAGTTCAAGGCAAGTGGATGGCCTCCTCCATCAAGGAGAAGGACATTACTGAGCTTCAGGTGGCCGGGTATCTGGCGAAGGAAATCGCCCATCGTCTTCCGACCAAGGGGCAAGTCATCCCTACACTGAAGCCCAATGAGAGGGTGGTATTCATCCCTCATTTCGTCCGCGGGCTACGGTTTCCACTCCACCCTTTCATCCGTGGGCTGATGTTCTATTATGGGCTAGATTTCCATGATCTAGCCCCGAACTCCTTCCTCAACATCTCAGCATTCATTGTCGTGTGTGAGGCCTTCCTTCGCGTCCAACCCCACTTTGGACTGTAGATCAAAATCTTCAACGTGAAGCCGAAGGTGGTGGACAGTCAGCACGCGGAGTACGGAGGCGCCATGGTGAGCAAGATGCCCAATGTCACATGTCCCTAGGGTACTTTTGTGGAAACCGTCAAGGAGTGGCAAAAATTGTGGTTCTACATCATAGAGCCCCGAGACGCCACCTGGGCCGTGGCTGCCGAATTCAACTCCGGAGCTCCAATGCGGCTCACCTCCTGGATTGAGAAGGGCCCAAATTGGTCTTCCTCGGATGAGATGATAGCATTGCAAACGCGCATTCAAAGCATGGTGGATAAAAACATTAAGCTTGTTGACGTAATCCAAGTGATGCTAGTTTGCCGGATTCTCCCATGCCAAAGCCGAAGCCTCCCTTTATGGGAATTCAATCCGAAGAAGCACCAAACTCTGGAAAGGCTCTTTGGAACCACTCACGAAGACGCCTGGAAGTTGCTCTTAAAATGCAATAAGACGCCACCAGCCATAGACTCGGACCGCGGGCATGACATTACCCACCCCGCCAACAAGGTAAGCCTTTAACGCATCCTCTACTTGCTTGTTTCAAGGAGGATACCTAAACTTTTATTATTTCAGGTATGGATGGAGAGAGCGGAGCGGATTCGATGTCCGGCTCCGCTACCCGAGGAACCGGTCATCCAGCTCCTAGTGAAGATGCTGGTGTCGGTGCCCTATAAGGCGCCAAAGAAGAAGGCCAAGGGGGTCCGGAGTGGCCCCCGCCGCAAGGGAGCTTCGGACGTGTCGTCCAAAGACAAGACTCGCTCCTCCGCCGCCGAAGACGATGACGAGGAGGAGGAACAAAGCATTTCTCCTCCTGGTGAGGGGAGGAAGAAGAGGGCGGCCTCCACAAATCTGGAGGCAGAGGCGCCCAAGAGGGGGAAGGGTCCCCTTGCGGATAACTCTGCGTGGGACGTCGACAGCAGCCCGGAGCGAGGCCCCCGAAACAAGCCTCCGGCCGCGTCGTAAGTAATAAAACTCGCATGTGTTCATGCATCCGTCCTCTCTTACTTTATGATATTAATATGTTTAAATGATGCCATTGTAGTCCGACCCACGACAGCTCCCAGCGATCCTCATCAAGAGGTTCGTTGGATCCAAAGGTGATGTCTAGTGAGTCACCGGCGGCCGCTCACTCTCCCACGGCCAAGGGTGACGACGAGGTGTTGTCCCAAAGGACCTTCCCCGGCCAGGGAGGGGTCCAGAAGGCTGCCAGGGTGGCGCTAGGAGGCAAAGCCTCGGCTTCCGGACTCATGGGGGAGCAGATCCCCATGGCGACTGGGGATGGGGTCCTTGCTCAATTCGGCCCCCAGCCGAATACAAGTCTGGGGACCTATACGGCTCCGAAATCCGGCGAGCAACCTCCTTCAAAAGAAGGGGGTGTGCCTGTTCCACCGGTGACCTCTGTCCAACCAGAGGCACCGGATAATCTGCTGGAAGCGCTACGAGGCGCTTCCATTGTGGAAGAACACCGTATCCTTATGGGTACGGTGATTGAGAAGGTTAGTCCGTCAAGAGTGGACTGACCGAAGCCTGCAGCGGCCTGCTGACAGGTTTTGAGGTAAGTGGCGTAACAGGGAAAATCCCAATATAGACAGTAGCCCTTGAGAGACTCTCCCGTGTTCGGAAAGAAAAGCCGGACAGATGATCAATTAAATTTCATAGGAAACTAACTAAATGTGTCTGATGTGAATAAGCAGGCGTCATTGCTAGCCACTATCGGTGTCAAAACCGGCGGATCTCGGGTAGGGGGTTCCAAACTGTGCGTTTAGGATCGATGGTAACAGGAGACGGGGGACACGATGTTTACCCAGGTTTGGGACCTCTCTATGGAGGTAATACCCTATGTCCTGCTTGATTGATCTTGATGAATATGAGTGTTACAAGAGTTGATCTACCACGAGATCGTAATGGCTAAACCCTAGAAGCCTAGCCTGTATGACTATGGTAATGAGTATATCCTTTCCGGACTAACCCCTCCGGTTTATATAGACACCAGGGGGAAATCTAGGGTTACATAGAGTCGGTTACATAAGAAAGAATCTTCATAGTCGGTCGCCAAGCTTGCCTTTCACACCAAGGAGAGTCCAATCCGGACACAGGTATAGTCTTCGGCCTTCATGTCTTCTCAGCTCATCAGTCTGGCCCATGGATAACAGGTCGGACGCCCGAGGACCCCTTAGTCCAGGACTCCCTCGGTAGCCCCTGAACCTGGCTTCAATGACGAGGAGTCCGGCGTGTAGATTGTCTTCGGCATTGCAAGGCGGGCTCCCTTCTATCCGAACTTCAAGATAGTCTTCGGATGCAATGATAGTATCCGGACCTGTCACACACACACCATACATAACCACAGAGAGAATATATTTGTAGGATCGAAAGTATGTCTAGAGGGGGGGTGATTAGACTAGACCAAATAAAAACTTAACCTTTTCCCAATTTTAGTTCTTGGCAGA
Organism: Triticum urartu; assembly: GCF_003073215.2. Classification (NCBI taxonomy): domain Eukaryota; kingdom Viridiplantae; phylum Streptophyta; class Magnoliopsida; order Poales; family Poaceae; genus Triticum; species Triticum urartu. Next base: position 133,408,512 of record NC_053025.1, on the reverse strand, counting down.
TTTTAGCTATTTTAGGACAAGTCAAGCAATCATCACATAATTCAAGCAAGCATGCAAAGAGTATATTGGCAGCGGAAAGTAAAGCATGCAACTTGCAAGAATATAAAGGGAAGGGTTTGGAGAATTCAAATGCTATTGGAGACACGGATGTTTTTCCCGTGGTTCGGATAGGTGGTGCTATCCTACATCCACGTTGATGGAGACTTCAACCCACGAAGGGTAACGGTTGCGCGAGTCCACACAGGGCTCCACCCAAGGGCAACGGTTGCGCGAGTCCACACAGGGCTCCACCCAAGGGCAACGGTTGCGCGAGTCCACGAAGGGCTCCACCCACGAAGGGTCCACGGAGAAGCAACCACCCACAAAGGGTCCACGAAGAAGCAACCTTGTCTATCCCACCATGGCCAACGCCCACGAAGGACTTGCCTCACTAGCGGTAGATCTTCACGAAGTAGGTGATCTCCTTGCCCTTACAAACTCCTTGGTTCAACTCCACAATCTTGTCGGAGGCTCCCAAGTGACACCTAGCCAATCTAGGAGACACCACTCTCCAAGAAGTAACAAATGGTGTGTAGGTAATGAACTCCTTGCTCTTGTGCTTCAAATGATAGTCTCCCCAACACTCAACTCTCTCTCATAGGATTTGGATTTGGTGGAAAGAAGATTTGAGTGGAAAGCAACTTGGGAAGGCTAGAGATCAAAATTCATATGGTAGGAATGGAATGTCTTGATCTCAACACATGAGTAGGTGGTTTTCTCTCAGAACATATGAGTAGGAATGATGTGTGTGTTCTGATGGCTCTCTCTTCGAATGAGAAGGAGGTGGACGGGTATATATAGCCTCCACTCAAAATCCAACCGTTACACAGATTTCCAATCTCGGTGGGACCGAATAAATAAACTCGGTCTGACCAAAGTAGTAAACCTAGTGACCGTTAGGAATTTCGGTGGGACTGACATGCAACTCGGTAGGACCGATTCGGTTAGGGTTTGGGCATAACGTAATCTCGGTGAGACCGATTACACAAACTCGGTGAGACCGAGTTTGGTAATTGGCTAACCAGAGAGTTGGTCAGGCAAACTCGGTGGGACCGATTTGCTCTTTCGGTGAGACCGAGTGGAACTCGGTGAGACCGAAAAGTTACAAAGGGGAAACACTGAGTTTACATTGCAATCTCGGTGGGACCGATTCGCTCTTTCGGTGGGACCGAAAAGTTACGAAAGGGAAACAGTGAGTTTGCAACCCCATCTCGGCGGGACCGAGATCCTTATCGGTAGGACCAAATTGCTAGGGTTTGGCAGTGGCTAATGACAATTGAAACTCGGTGGCGCCGGATAGGAAAAATCGGTAGGACCAAGTTTGGCTTAGAGTTTAGGTCATATGTGGATATGGGAAAGTAGTTGAGGGTTTTGGAGCATATCATTAAGCACATGAAGCAAGAGGCTCATTAAGCAACACCTCATCCCTCCTTGATAGTATTGGCTTTTCCTATGGACTCAATGTGATCTTGGATCACTAAAATATAAAATGAAGAGTCTTGAGCTTTTGAGCTTGAGCCAATCCATTGTCCTTAGCATTTTGAGGGTTCCACTTTCACATCCATGCCATGCCAATCATTGAGCTTTCCTGAAATAATCATCTTGGAATAGCATTAGCTCAATGAGCTATATGTTGTTATGAATTACCAAAACCACCTAGGGATAGTTGCACTTTCAATATTTTTACACGAGTCTAATCTGCTGACAGCTTTTTACAACATGACATCACGTCTGCCCGTTCACAATTCCAAACCGCTTTCATGTTTCGACGCCCCACGTCCCAAGACTCGGTTGCCATTGGCACGTCTTGTCAAAGTAGAGATCGTGTCCCCTTATCACGGGATTCTCATCAATGCAGGCATGGGTAACCCAACCGTGTCGTTTATACAGCCCTTGGGAATAGGCGAATCTTAAGGCGAGTGAGGAGGCGTTTAATATTTGTTGCCTTTATAATGGGGTAAGGATTCCCTCTTCCTCTCTCACGCCCTCTCTCTGTCTCCGCCTTTCCAATATCGAGCTCCAGCGCCCAAGTTCTCATCTCCTTTCCACTCAAGCAACCATGTCCAGGTCCGGAGGTCAAGGCAAGTGGATGGTCTCCTCTGTCAAGGAGGAGAACATTATGGAGCTTCGGGCGGCCGGATACTTGGCGAAGGAGATCACTCACCGCCTGCCGACCAAGGGACAAGTCGTCCCCATGCCGAAGCCCACCGAGAGGGTAGTGTTCCTCCCCCATTTCTTCCGCGGGCTAGGTTTCCACTCCACCCTTTCGTCCGCGGGCTGATGTATTATTACGGGATAGATTTCCATGATCTGTCCCCGAATTCCTTCCTCAACATCTCGGCGTTTATTGTCGTGTGTGAGGCCTTCCTCCGCATCCAATCCCACTTCGGGTTGTGGCTCAGAGTCTTTAATGTGAAGCCGAAGGTGGTGGATGGCCAGCACGCGGAGTGCGGAGGAGCCATGGTGAGCAAGTTGTCCAACATTTCCTGGCCCAAAGGTACCTATGTGGACATGGTAAAAGAGTGGCAGAAGCAGTGGTTCTACATCACGGAACCTCGCGGCACCAACTGGGCCGCAGCTGCCGAATTCCACTCCGGTGCTCCCATGCGACTCACCTCCTGGGTCGAGAAGAGTCCGGACTGATCTTCACCTGACGAGTTGATAGCACTGCAGACGTGCATTCAAAGCATGGTAACCAAGAACGTCAAGCTCGTTGATGTGATCCAAGTGATGCTAGTTCGCCGGATCCTTCCGTGCCAGCGCCGAAGCCACCCTTTGTGGGAGTTCAACCCGAAGAAGCACCAGCCCCTGGTGAGGCTCTTCGAAACTCCTCACGAAGGTGCATGGAAGTTGATCTTTAAGGGCAACGAGAAACCGCCTACCGCAGATTCAGATCGTGGGCACAACACTAAACACCTCGCTAGCGAGGTATTTCTTTTTTGATGCATTCTCCACTTGTTTGTTTCAAGGATGATGCGTGAGATTTTGTTGTCGCTTTTTTAGGACAGGATGGAGAGGGCGAAGCGGATCCAGTGTCCGGCTCCGCTGCCTGAAGAAGCAGTCATCTCGCGTCTAGCGAAGATGCTGGTGTCGGCGCCTTATAAGGCGCCGGAGAAGAAGGCCAAGGGTGCCAAGAGTGGCCCCCGTCGCAAGGGCACTTCGTACGTGACGTCCGAACATGACGAAGCTCATTCCTCCGTCCCTGAGGACAATGGAGAGGAAGAGGAGGAGGAGGAAAACAACCCTCCCCCTGAGGAGAGGAAGAAGAAGAGGGCGGCTTCGGCGCATCCGGAGGCGGAAACGCCCAAGAGGGGGAAGGGTGTCCCAGCGGTCAACACTGCGTGGGACGTTGACATCAGTCCGGAATGACGCCCCCGCACTAAGCCCTAGGCCTCATCGTAAGTGACATGGCTCGCTCATGTGCGCATCTGGCCATTTCTATTCATTATCTTGACATAGCTAATTGTACTATTGCAGTCCGGCCCGCGAGCTTATCCAGCGATCCTCATCTGGAGGTTAGTAGGCTTCGTCAGAGATGGCGAGCATGTCGCCACCGCCTGCTTATTCCCCCGGGGCCAGGGATGACACCGAAGTGTTATCCTGAAGGACCGCTACGAACCAAGGAGGAGCCCAGGACGCTGTCCGGGAGGTGCCACAGGGCAAGACCTCCATTGCCGGACGGGACACATTGGAGAGCCGATCCCCAAGGAGACTGGTGAAGAGGGCCGCATCCAGTTCGGCCCTCAGCCGAATACGATTCTAGAGACCCATATGGCTCCGGAGTCGGGCGAGCAGCCCCCTTTGAAGGAGGGGGTGCGCCGCTTCCACCGGTGGCCCCTGTCCATCCAGGGGCGCCGGATAACCTGATGGAGGCACTTCGAGGCGCCTCCGTCCTAGACGAGCACCATGTCCTTATGGGGGCGGTGATCGAGAAGATTCAGTCCGCCAAGAGTGGACTGAATGAAGCCTGCAGTAGCATGTTGACAGGTTTCAAGGTAAGAAAGAGAAAAAAACCGTGTAGACAGTAGCCCCTGAGACACTTTCCGATGTTCGGTAAGAAGAACCGGACAGAGGATCAATCTTTTGTTATAGGAGACTAATGTAATATGGATGGATAAACAGGCATCGTTGTTGGCCGCAACCTTGCATGCTGCCTCTGTCTCTGAATTGAGGCAGAGGCTGGAGCGGACCGAGAACGAGCTCGGCGAGGTTAAGGTTCGGCTCCAGGAGAAGCAAGGTGAGTGACGACTTGCTGTGTGTTCGGAAGGAGTAGGCGCTGTATATTGACTGTAGTGTCGTGATATGTGCAGGAGCCGCGACCAAGGTCGAGGCCCTGAGGAAGGCCCTGGGCGAGGCCGAGGAGAAGGTTGTCCAGCAGCAAGCTGCCTGTAAGAAGCTCAAGGCCCAGGTCAAAGAAGTCCAGCCGGAGCTCCAGGATGCGGTGAAAAAATGCGAGGCCTTGGAGCATGATGCGTCGGTTCAAGGGGCCGAACTCGCCAAGGCTCGTCAGAGCGCGGAGCCCGCATGGAATGAGGCCCAGGCCGCCCTCCAGGAGATCCAAGAGGCCAAGAAGATCACGGCGAGTAAGGCATTTAAGATGCAAAGCAAGTATGCGGAGAAGCAGTACCTTTTACTAACCCGGGTTCGGAGTTCCCCAGGAGCTTTTGCGGATTCACACGCAGTGTATCAGACGCCACAGAGTTCTATCGAGCCGAAGGAGGGGGTTCTACGGAGAAGCTATTCTGGTCGCAGTATGCGGCGCCAGAGCATCCCGTGTCCTTCACCGATCAGCTGAAACAGCTGGTGGAGCTGCATAGGGTGGCCGAACTAGCCATTAAGGATTTGATAATCTGGCTGTGGCCAGCCGAAGCTATGCGGGTCAGCTACTTCGGACTCGTGAGGCGGATGGTGAACGCCTGTCCTCGGCTAGACGTCGTCAAGCGCTCGGCCTGCATTGAAGGTGCACGCATTGCCTTCGCCCGTTGCAAGATGTGGTGGGCGAAGATGGACGCCGTCGAGGTGACCAGAGGGCCACCGGAGGGCAAGGAGCACCGCACACCCGAACGGTATTTTGCGTATGTCCTGGAGGGGTCTCGCCTTGCGACAGCACAATGTTCGCAGGACGTTGTATTTGAATAAATGTATTCATGTTGACCTTGCCTTGTATTATGAAAAACAAAGCCTGTTTTGGTAATGTAATTTTGTTATGCTTTAATTGTTTCCTCCTGTGTGGCCGTGTTGTATGTAATCTAAGGGTTGGCCAGTCGTCGGCTTCTGCCCTCACGTAGGTAGTACGGAGGTGTTCAGGATGGAATCTAAACAATCTTGATCCAATTATATGGTCCTTGAAGGAGTTGTTTAGTGCAACAAACAAGGCAATCAGACTATATGGCTTAAACACCCTCACTTAGCCATAGGAATTTTATAATAAAGCATGGGCGCAGCCCCTGGTTCAAACCAGAGTGCTATCAGCATCTGATCGGGAAGTGTCGATCTTTTGCATAATGCAGAAAAAATCTCCAACGATTTGTAACCCTCGAATAGCTGATCGGCTCTCGCCGTATCATGACAGTCAGTTTTCGGCTTTCTCTACTGAGGCGCTCATCTGGTCAAGGCCAGGGCACAATTGCAGTAGTTCTCCCTTTACTAACCTAGCCGGTTTAGCGGAACGTAGGGTAGCAAGCACAGGAGTCGGGAACCCAACTATTGACCAAAGACATGATTCGGAGCCAGTGCATATAATGCTAAATTTGGGGTGCCAAACTTATCTTTAAGGAGTGTTCGGACTTTGTTGCCATATCATGGGGCGATGGGGAGGCCCTGGCAAATGTGAAGCGTACCAGAGTGTACGGTTGCTAGGAAATAAGTAATATAAAGGAAAACAGAGGGAGAACAGAGATAGGATTTGGGGCCCTTGAACTTGGATCATGAATTGTTTCCATTATAGTTGGGTTAATGCGTCCAAGCACATTGGTACAAAATAATGCACTAAGCAAATGGCTATTCGACATGCCACAACCGGAGGCGAGCTGCGCGTGGGTCCCGAGAACGGTTAGAGTAATCATTGGATTGGCCTCTAGGGCCGCCCCTGTGCGCCTGTGCTCCATGTCGATCCAGTGTATTTGTCCTTTGATAGGACCATAAATCAGGCCGTCGAAAGAGGCTCGCATGAGATAAACCTGCAAAAAAGGGGAAAGGAAATAGTAAAGTTATATGTGTGTTCGGGATCGGTCTAGCCGAACTGTAGATCCCGGGCTAGCTTGTGCCTCCGTCGATGTCCATGGAATTTTGAGTGCGTAATTATGTACGCGTGGTACGAATGCCACTACTTCATTGGGACTGGGACGGAGGCCGAATTGCTAATCGAGTTCTTGACGAACTGCGTTGTCATGTTGCAGTGTAGTCCGGAACCTCTTAATGATGTCCAGGGGCTCGGTAGCCGTACTATGGTGCTGCTTGAGAAGGCCGCTCTGTACCTCTGCTGCTAGGGCGACGGTGTGCTCTTCTGTTCGGAGGGAGCATTCAATATTGCCATTGACTGTTATGACGCCGCGTGGACCGGGCATCTTGAGTTTGAGATAAGCATAGTGTGGCACTACATTGAATCTAGCAAACGCGGTTCGTCCGAGCAGTGCATGGTAGCCGCTGTGGAAGGAGACGATATCGAAGATTAACTCTTCACTTCGGAAGTTTTCCGGAGAACCGAAGACCACCTCCAGCCTGATTGAGCCCGTACAGCGGGCCTCTACGCCTGGTATGACTCATTTAAAGGTAGTCTTTGTTGGTTTGATTCGTGAGGGGTTAATGCCCATCTTCCGCACTGTGTCCTGATAAAGCAGGTTGAGGCTTCTACCACCGTCCATCAGGACACGTGTTAGGTCAAACCCATCGATAATTGGGTCAAGGACTAGTGCGGCTGAACCACCATGGCGGATACTAGTTGGGTGATCTCGACGATCGAAGGTGATCAGGAAAAGTGACCACGGATTGAATTTTGGGGCGACTGGCTCTACCGCGTAGACATCCCTGAGTGCTCGCTTGCGCTCCCTTTTGGGGATGTGTGTAGCGTATATCATGTTCACCGTTTTGACTTGAGGGGGAAATTTCTTCTGCCCCGCAGTGTTCGGCTGTTGGGGCTCTTCGTCCTCGTCCTCACTTTGTGATCCCTTTTCTTTGTTTTCTGCATTTAACTTGCCAGCCTGTTTGAAAACCAAATAGTCTCTGTTGGTGTGATTGGCTTGTTTATCTGGGGTACCATGTATCTGGCACGGACGATCGAGTATGCGATCCAGGCTGGATGGTCCCTCACTGTTCCTTTTGTAGGGCTTCTTTCCTTGGCTGGACTTGGAGACGCTGAATCCGGCGTTAACGGTGGTGTCATCGATGTTGTCGCCATTGCTTCGGTGTTTGTGTCTGTTGCGCCGGAGCTTGTCGGAGCTGTTCTTGGCCTTGGAGGGGCCTATCTCGCTGGCTGTGTTTTTACTACGAGCCAGCCAGCTATCCTCACCCGCGCAAAAGCGGGTCAAGAGTGTCGTAAGGGATGCCATGGACTTCGGCTTTTCTTGGCCAAGGTGGCATGCTAGCCATTCATCACGGATGTTGTGTTTAAAGGCCGCTAGGGCTTCGGCATCCGGACAGTCAACGATCTGGTTCTTTTTGGTTAGGAACCTAGTCCAGAATTTTCTGGCTGATTCTCCAGGTTGTTGAACTATGTGGCTTAAGTCATCGACATCGGGTGGCCAAACATATGTACACTGGAAGTTGTCAAGGAAGGCCTCTTCCAAGTCCTCCCAGCAGCCGATGGAATTTTCGGGCAAGTGCTACCTCTTGAGCACTGTGTTGGATTTCCCCGAAGAGGAGAGGATGATGTAGCAAAGTAGTGTAAGTATTTCCTTCGGTTTTTGAGAACCAAGGTATCAATCTAGTAGGAGGCTACGCGCGAGTCCCTCGTACCTACACAAAAACAATAGCTCAACGCAACCAACGCGCTTAGGGGTTGTCAATCCCTTCACGGTCACTTACAAAAGTGAGATCTGATAGAGATGATAAATGATATTTTTGGTATTTTTGGTATGAAGATGCAAAGTGAAAAGTAAAAGGCAAAGTAAAAAAGCAAAGCAATAATAAAGTGATGGAGATTGATATGATGAGAAAGAGACCCGGGGGCCATAGGTTTCACTAGTGGGTTCTCTCAAGAGCATAAGTATTCTACGGTGGGTGAACAAATTAGTGTTGAGCAATTGACAGAATTGAGCATAGTTATGAGAATATCTAGGTATGATCATGTATATAGGCATCACGTCCGAGACAAGTAGACCGACTCCTGCTTGCATCTACTACTATTACTCCACTCATCGACCGCTATCCAGCATGCATATAGAGTATTAAGTTAAAAACGGAGTAACGCCTTAAGCAAGATGACATGATGTAGAGGGATAGTTTCATGCAATATGATAAAAAAACCATCTTGTTATCCTCGATGGCAACAATACAATACGTGCCTTGCTACCCCTTCTGTCACTGGGAAAGGACACCACAAGATCGAACACAAAGCTAAGCACTTCTCCCATGGCAAGAAAAACCAATCTAGTAGGCCAAACCAAACTGATAATTCGAAGAGACTTGCGAAGATAACCAATCATACATAAAAGAATTCAGAGAAGATGCAAATATTATTCATAGATAGACTGGATCATAAACCCACAATTCATCGGTCTCAACAAACACACCACAAAAAGAAGATTACATCGAATAGATCTCCACGAGAGAGGGGGAGAACATTGTATTGAGATCCAAAAAGAGAGAAGAAGCCATCTAGCTACTAACTATGGACCCATAGGTCTGAAGTAAACTACTCACACTTCATCGGAGGGGCTTGGATGATGATGTAGAAGCCCTCCGTGATCGATGACCCCTTCGGCGGAGCTACGGAATAGGCGCCAAGATGGGATCTCGTGGATACAGAAAGTTGCGGCGGTGGAATTAGGTTTTTTTCTCCGTATCTGATCGTTTGGGGGTACGTAGATATATATAGGAGGAAGGAGTATGTCGGTGGAGCTTCGAGGGGCCCACGAGGCAGGGGGCGCGCCCTCCACCCTCGTGACCGCCTCGTGGCTTTCTTGACGGAGGGTCCAAGTCTCCTGGGTCTAATCCGATGAGAAAATCGCGTTCCCGAAGGTTTCATTCCGTTTGGACTCCCGTTTGATATTCTGTTTCTCCGAAACACTGAAATAAGCAAAAAAAACAGCAATTCTAGGCTGGGCCTCCGGTTAATAGGTTAGTCCCAAAAATAATATAAAAGTGGAAAATAAAGCGCAATATAGTCCAAAACATTAGGTAATATAGCATGGAGCAATCAAAAATTATAGATACGTTGGAGACGTATCAAGCATCCCCAAGCTTAATTCCTGCTCGTCCTTTAGTAGGTAAATGGTAAAAACAGAATTTTTGATGCGGAGTGCTACTTGGCATAATTTCAATGTAAATCTTCTTAATTGTGGTATGAATATTCAGATTCAAAAGATTCAAGACAAAAGTTCATGTTGACATAAAAATGATAATACTTCAAGCATACTAACAAAGAAATTATGTCTTCTCAAAATAACATGGCCAAAGAAAGCTATCCCTACAAAATCATATAGTCTGGCTATGCTCTATCTTCACCACACAAAGTATTTAAATCATGCACAACCCCGATGACAAGCCAAGCAATTGCTTCATACTTTTGACATTTTCAAAACTTTTTCGATCTTCACGCAATACATGAATAGATATCATCAATAGAATGGTGGTTGTGGAGAAGACAAAAAGAGGGGAAGATAGTCTCACATCAACTAGGCGTATCAACGAGCTATGGAGATGCCCATCAATAGATATCAATGTGAGTGAGTAGGGATTGCCATGCAACGGATGCACTAGAGCTATAAGTATATGAAAGCTCAACAAAAGAAACTAAGTGGGTGTGCATCCAACTCGCTTGCTCACGAAGACCTAGGGCATTTTTAGGAAGCCCATCATTGGAATATACAAGCCAAGTTCTATAATGAAAAATTCCCACTAGTATATGAAAGTGACGGAATGAGAGACTCTCTATCATGAAGATCATGGTGCTACTTTGAAGCACAAGTGTGGTAAAAGGATAGTAACATTGTCCCTTCTCTCTTTTTCTCTCATTTTTTTTGTTTTTCGTCCGAGTCTCATCCCGACTTGTGGGGGAATCATTGTCTCCATCATCCTTTCCTCACTTGGGACAATGCTCTAAAAATGATGATCATCACACTTTTTATTTTTCTTACAACTCAACAATTACAACTCAATACTTAGAACAAAATATGACTCTATATGAATGCCTCCGGCGGTGTACCGGGATATGCAATGAATCAAGAGTGACACATATGAAAGAATTATGAACGGTGGCTTTGCCACAAATACGATGTCAACTACATGATCATGCTAGCAATATGACAATGATGGAGCGTGTCATAATGAACGGAATGGTGGAAAGTTGCATGGCAATATATCTCGGAATGGCTATGGAAATGACATGATAGGTAAGTATGGTGGCTGTTTTGAGGAAGGTATTTGGTGGGTGTATGACACCGGCGAAAAGTGCGCGGTATTAGAGAGGCTAGCAATGGTGGAAGGAAGGAAAGTGCGTATAATCCATGGACTCAACATTAGTCAAAAAGAACTCATATACTTATTGCAAAAATCTAGAAGTTATCAAAGCAAAGTATTACATGCATGCTCCTAGGGGGATAGATTGGTAGGAAAAGACCATCGCTCGTCCCCGACCGCCACTCATAAGGAAGACAATCAATAAATAAATCATGCTCCGACTTCATCACATAACGGTTCACCATACGTGCATGCTACGGGAATCACAAACTTTAACACAAGCATTTCTCAAATTCACAACTACTCAACTAGCATGACTCTAATATCACCATCCTCATATCTCAAAACAATTATCAAGCACCAATTTTTTTCTTAGTATTCAACGCACTCAAAAGAAAGTTTTACAAATCTTGAATACCAAGCATATTATTATTAAGCAAATTACCATGATATTAAGACTCTCAAAATAATTTAAGTGAAGCATGAGAGATCAATAGTTTCTATAAAACAAATCCACCACCGTGCTCTAAAAGATATAAGTGAAGCACTAGAGCAAAACTATAAAACTCAAAAGATATAAGTGAAGCACTAGAGTAAAACTATAGAGCTCAAAAGATATAAGTGAAGCACATAGAGTATTCTATCAAATTCCAAATTATGTGTGGCTCTCTCAAAAGGTGTGTACAGAAAGGATGATTGTGGTAGACTAACAAGCAAAGCCTCAAATCATAAAATACGGTCCAAGCAAAACACATATCATGTGGTGAATAAAAATATAGCTCCAAGTAAAGTTACCGATAGAAGTAGACGAAAGAGGGGATGCCTTCCGGGGCATCCCCAAGCTTTGACTATTTGGTGTCCTTGGATTATCTTGGGGGTGCCATGGGCATCCCCAAGCTTAGGCTATTGCCACTCCTTGTTCCATAATCCATCAAATCTTTACCCAAAACTTGAAAACTTCACAACACAAAACTTAAAGTAGAAAATCTCGTGAGCTCCGTTAGCGAAAGAAAACAAAAGACCACTTCAAGGTACTGTAATTAACTCATTATTTATTTATATTGGTGTTAAACCTACTGTATTCCAACTTCTCTATGGTTTATAAACTATTTTACTAGCCATAGATTCATCAAAATAAGCAAACAACACACGAAAAACAGAATCTGTCAAAAACAGGATACTCTGTAGTAATCTGTATCTAGCGCAAGATCTGGAACCCCAAAAATTCTAAAATAAATTTATGGACGTGAGGAATTTATCTATTAATCATCTGCAAAAAGAATTAACTAAATATCACTCTCCAAATAAAAATGACAGCAGTTCTTGTGAGCGCTAAAGTTTCTGTTTTTTACAGCAAGTTCTACAAGACTTTCCCCAAGTCTTCCCAACGGTCCTACTTGGCACAAACACTAATTAAACACAAAAAACACAACCAAAACAGAGGCTAAATAATTTATTTATTACTAACCAGGAGCAAAAAGCAGGGAATAAAAATAAAATTGGGTTGCCTCCCAACAAGCGCTATCGTTTAACGCCCCTAGCTAGGCATGACAAGCAAGAATAGATCTAGGTATTGTCATCTTTGGTAGGCAATCCATAAGTGGCTCTCATGATAGATTCATATGGTTATTTTATTTTATTTCTAGGGAAGTGTTCCATGCCCTTTTTTAATGGAAATTGAAATCTAATATTCCCTTCCTTCATATCAATAATTGCACCAACTGTTCTAAGGAAAGGTCTACCGAGAATAATAGGGCAAGAAGGATTGCAATCTATATCAAGAACGATAAAATCTATGGGCACGTAATTCCTATTTGCAAAAATAAGAACATCATTAATTCTTCCCATAGGTTTCTTAATAGTGGAATCCGCAAGATGCAAGTTTAGAGAGCAATCATCAAAATCACGGAAATCTAGCAAATCACAAAAAGTTTTGGGAATAGTAGAGACACTAGCACCCAAATCACACAAAGCATAAAACTCATAATCTTTAATTTTAATTTTCATAGTAGGTTCCCACTCATCATAAAGTTTTCTAGGGATATAAACTTTCAACTCAAGTTTTTCTTCATAATATTGCATCAAGGCATCAACGATATGTTCAGTAAAGGCTTTATTTTGACTATAAGCACGAGGAGAATTTAGCACGGATTGCAACAAGGAAATACAATCAATTAAAGAGCAATTTTCATAATTAAATTCCTTGAAATCCAATATAGTGGGTTTAGCATCATCTAGGGTTTTATTTCTTTTAATCCCACTTTTATCAATTTCACCATCAAGATCTAAATACTCCGAATTTTTAGAACGCCTTCTAGGTAAAGGTGGATCATATTCAGTCCCATCATTATCAAGATTAATATTGCAAAACAAAGATTTAATAGGAGACACATCAATAACTTTTAGATTTTCATCTTGATTTTTATAGGAATCTGGTTTAGCGGCCATCTTATTGACTAAGGTAGCTTGCATATCCGAAATTTCAGCAGTTAATTTTTCAAGACGAGCAATTTGGGATCTTATACCATCAAATTCTTCAGACATATCATCGAGCTCTTTATTCATATAACTCATAAAACTTTTTGTTCCTTAAGCTCATTTCTAAACAAATTATTATGCTCAAATTGCAAAACCATAAACTTCCTGACGTTGTTTTCGATCTCCTCTAACCTTTTAAGGTGAAGATCACCGAATCTAGGAAGAGCCATCGCGACAAAAAAGCAATCCAACACATGAGCAAACAAAAAGCAAACGGGCAAGAGGCAAATAGAGAGGGAGGATAGAGAGAGAGAGGGTGAATAAAACGGCAAGGGTGAAGTGGGGGAGAGGAAAACGAGAGGCAAATGGCAAATAATGTAATGCGGGAGATAGGGATTGTGATGGGTACTTGGTATGTTGACTTTTGCGCAGACTCCCCGGCAACGGCGCCAGAAATTCTTCTTGCTACCTCTTGAGCACTGCGTTGGATTTCCCCGAAGAGGAGAGGATGATGCAGCAAAGTAGCGTAAGTATTTCCCTCAGTTTTTGAGAACCAAGGTATCAATCCAGTAGGAGGCTACGCGCGAGTCCCTCGTACCTACACAAAAACAATAGCTCAACGCAACCAACGTGCTTAGGGGTTGTCAATCCCTTCACGGTCACTTACGAAAGTGAGATCTGATAGAGATGATAAATGATATTTTTGGTATTTTTGGTATAGAGATGCAAAGTGAAAAGTAAAAGGCAAAGTAAAAAAGCAAAGCAATAATAAAGTGATGGATATTGATATGATGAGAAAGAGACCCGGGGGGCATAGGTTTCACTAGTGGCTTCTCTCAAGAGCATAAGTATTCTATGGTGGGTGAAGAAATTACTGTTGAGAAATTGACAGAATTGAGCATAGTTATCAGAATATCTACGTATGATCATGTATATAGGCATCACGTCCGAGACAAGTAGATCGACTCATGCCTGCATCTACTACTATTACTCCACTCATTGACCGCTATCCAGCATGCATCTAGAGTATTAAGTTAAAAACAGAGTAACGCCTTAAGCAAGATGACATGATGTAGAGGGATAGTTTCATGCAATATGATAAAAACCCCATCTTGTTATCCTCGATGGCAACAATACAATACGTGCCTTGCTGCCCCTTCTATCACTGGGAAAGGACACCGCAAGATCGAACCCAAAGCTAAGCACTTCTCCCATGGCAAGAAAAACCAATCTAGTAGGCCAAACCAAACTGATAATTTGAAGAGACTTCCAAAGATAACCAATCATACATAAAAGAATTCAAAGAAGATTCAAATATTATTCATAGATAGACTGGATCATAAACCCACAATTCATCGATCTCAACAAACACACCGCAAATAGAAGATTACATCGAATAGATCTCCGCGAGAGAGGGGGAGAACATTGTATTGAGATCCAAAAATAGAGAAGAAGACATCTAGATACTAACTATGGACCCGTAGGTCTGAAGTAAACTACTCACACTTCATCGGAGGGGCTTGGATGATGATGTAGAAGCCCTCCGTGATCGATGCCCCCTCCGGCGGAGCTCCGGAACAGGCCCCAAGATGGGATCTCGTGGATACAGAAAGTTGCGGTGGTGGAATTAGGTTTTTGGCTCCGTATCTGATCTTTGGGGGTACGTAGGTATATATAGGAGGAAGGAGTATGTCGGTGGAGCTTCAAGGGGCCCACAAGGCAGGGGGCACGCCCTCCACCCTCGTGACCGCCTCGTGGCTTTCTTGACGGAGGGTCCAAGTCTCCTGGGTCTTATCTAATGAGAAAATCGCGTTCCCGAAGGTTTCATTCCGTTTGGACTCCGTTTGATATTTGGTTTCTCCGAAACACTGAAATAGGCAAAAAACAGCAATTCTGGGCTGGGCCTCCGGTTAATAGGTTAGTCCCAAAAATAATATAAAAGTGGAAAATAAAGCCCAATATAGTCCAAAATAGTAGGTAATATAGCATGGAGCAATCAAAAATTATAGATACGTTGGAGACGTATCAGCAGGCTGTTTAGCCAGTGTCGAGCTGGCCCTTTGAGCTTTAGTGGGAGGTATTTGATGGCGTGGAGGTCGTCTCCATGGGCCATGTGGATGTGTAGAATAAAGTCCTCAATCCATACGGCGGGATCGGTTGTTCCGTCGTATGATTCAATATTGATGGGCTTGAATCCCTCGGGGAATTCGTGATCCAGCACCTCATCTGTGAAGCAGAGAGGGTGTGCGGCGCCTCTATATCGGGCCGTGTCACAGCGCACCTCCGATGAAGTCCATCTGCGGTTATTGGCCCGGGTGTGACTAGGTTTGCCACGTCCAAATAGGTAGCCGTCATCCCGAGTCAGGAAGCGTCCTCGCGATCTGTAGATTGATCTGGTGTGCCCTGCTCTACTATCCAGCTCCTGCCGAAGGTCGTATGTATGGTCCCGAGCTGTTAGGTCCCTGTTTTTGCGAGGCGATGGGGCGGGCTGTTGTTCGGCTGAGTTGCCATTTTATCCCGACCGCGGGCTGGTCGGTCCGCCGCACTATCCCGACCACGTGGTGGTCGGTCCGCATTGCGTGAGGGAGGTATGGGATCTGGTGCCTCCTCATCGAACTGAGGTAGCAGTCTGCGCTTTGGGTAACTCTTGGCTGGGCGCTCGAGGCCGTATTCCTCGGCTGCCAGGACATCAGTCCACCTGTCAATCAGCAGGTTTTGATCAGCTTGGAGCTGCTGCTTCTTCTTCTTCAGGCTTCTTGCAGTGGCTATTAGCTGGCGCTTGAAGCGCTCCTGCTCGAGGGGTGCCTCAGGCACGATGAAGTCCTCATTGCCGAGGTTCTCATCATCCTCAGAGACTGGACGATAAATATCATCGTCTGGGTCATTGGGCATGGCCTGTTTATCAGGGTTATCTTGCCCGTTGTCTTGTTCCTCCTGTTCGAATGCAGCCCCGACAGGGTCTTCATTGTTTTCAGCGTCGCCCGGAGTACTATTTTCTCTGGTGCCAGTGTTGCCATCATTTGAGCGACGAGGCTTAGAGCGGCGTTTAGGGCGCCGGCGCTTGGACTGTGTCTCAGAAGGTTTATTCGCAACTGGATCTCCTTTGTCCTCGTCGCGACCTCACACACTGCCGAAGTCTCCAGACTAGAGCAGAGAGTAGAGCGGGCCGAGGAGGAGCTCGGCCAAGCGAGGAAGCAGCTGGAAGACCAGCAAGGTATGCAATGACTCGCTATATATTAGGAAAGAATAAATGATGTATATTGACCGTAGTGTCATGGTATGTGTAGGAGCGACGACCGAGGTCGAGGCCCTTAAAAAGGCCCTGGCCGAGGCCGAGGGGAAAGCTGTCAAGGAGCAGGCCGCTCGTAAGAAGCTTAAGGCCAGGCTGGACGAGGTCCAGCAAGAGCTCCAGGACGCTGTGAAGAAGTATGAGACCTTGGAGGGCGATGTTTCAGCTCGAGAGACCGAACTCGCCAAGGCTCGTCAAAGCGCGGAAGCGGCCCAAGTTGAAGCCCAGGGTGCCCTCCCGGAGATACAGGAGGCCAAGAAGATCGCGGTGGGTAAGGCGTTTAGTATGCAAAGCAAGTGTGTGAAGGAGAAGTATTTCTTACTAACCCGGATTCGGAGTTCTCCAGGGGCGTTTGCAGATCTTCCGTGCAGTGTGTCCGACGCTGCGGAGTTCTTCCGAGCCGAAGAAGGGAGCTCGACGGAGAAGCTGTTCTGGTCGCAATACCTTGTGCCAGAGCATCCAGTGCCCTTCACCGATCAGCTAAAACAGCTGGTCGAGCTGCATAGGGTGGCCGAACTGGCCATGAAGGTTTTGATAATCCGGGAGTGGCCTGCCGAAGCTATGCCCGGCAGCTACTTCGGACTCGTGAAGCGACTGATAGGTGCCTGCCCTCGGCTGGACATCGTCAAGAGGTCGGCCTGCATCGAGGGCGCGCGCATGGCCTTCGCCCGCGTAAAGGTGTGGTGGGCGAAGATGGATGCCGTCAAGCTTCTGACCGAGAGGCCACCTAAAGGCAAGGAGCACCGCAAGCCGGAGTGGTATTTTGAAGACGTCCTGGAGGGGTCCCGCATTGTGGCGACACAATGTGCGCAAGACATTATTTTTGAATGAATATATTCATGTTGTCTCTGCCTTGTATGATGAAACAAATTTTGTAATATAATGTTTGTTTAAAAATTTCCACCTCCTGTGCGGCCGTATTGTGTGAAATCTAAGAGTTGGCCAGTCCTCGGCTTCTGCCCCCACGTAGGAAGTACGGGGGCATTCGGGATATAATATAAACACTCTTGATCCAATTTGTTTGGTCCTTGAAGGAGGTGTTTAGCGCAGCGAACCAGGTAATCGGACTATTCGGCTTGAACACCCTCACTTATCCATAGGAGTTTGACGATAAAAATTTAGGCGCAACCCCTGGTATCCGAAATAGGAAGCTATAAACGCCTGATCGGGCAAGTACCAATCCTTCGCATAATGCGGAAAAAATCTCTAACGATTTGAGACCTCCGAAGAGCTGACCGGCTCTCGCCACATCATGACAGTCAGTTTCCGGCTTTCTCTACTGAGGTGCTCATCCGGATAAACCAGGGCACAATCATAGTAGTTCTCCCTTTACTACCCTAGCCAATGTAGCGGAACGTAGGGTAGCAAGCACAGGAGCCGGGCAACCCACTATTGACCAAAGACATGATTTGGAGCCAGTGCTAAATTCGGGGTTCGAACAGTAGAAAGTGTTTGACTTTGTTGCCATGTTGTGGGGCGCTATGAAGCCCCTGGCAAATTGGAACGTACCAAAGTGTACGGGTGCTATTTGATAAGGTTATCAATAGAAAAAGGAAAACAGAAAAAAGAGCAAGGGTAATGAGCCAAGGCCGCAGAATTTGGGCCGCAAACTGTTTTCGTTATAATTTGATTAATACGTTGAAGCACATTAATACAAATAGTGCAATAAGCAACGGGCTAAGCCACGACGAAGAGAGAGTTGCGTGTGGGTCCTGAGAACAGGTACAGTGGTTGTTAAAGAAACCACCTAAAAATTCCCTTATACGTCTGTGCTTCATGCCATCTTGGTATATTTATCCTTTGAAAGAACCGTTGATTGGGCCACCAGGGGGAACTTGTGGAAAGAAAACCTGAAAAGGAGAAAAGGAAACAGTGAGGGTATGTGCATCCGGGAGCGGTCGAGCCGTATTGTGGATCACAGGCTAGTTATGCCTCTGTCTATGCCCATGGTATCTTGAGTGTGTAGTTATGTATGCGCGGTACGAACGCCGCTACTTGATTGGGACTGGGACGGAGGCCGAATTCCTAGTGGAGCTCTTGACGAGCTGAGCTGTCCTGCTGCAGAGTAGTCCGGACTCTCTTAACCGTGTCCGGGGGATCGGCCGCCAAATTGAGGTTCTGTTTGAAAAGGCTGCTCTATACTTCTGCTGCTAAGGCAGTAGTGTGCTCCTCAGTACGGAGGGAGCGTTCCGTGTTTCCATTAACTCTTATGATGCTGCGCGGTCCTGGCATCTTGAGCTTGAGATAGGCATAGTGTGGTACAGCGTTGAATCGGGCAAATGCGGTTCGTCCGAGCAGTGCGTGATAGCCGCTGCGAAAGGGGACGATATCGAAGATTAACTCCTCGCTTCGGAAGTTGTCCGGCGATCCGAAGACAACCTCCAATGTGATTGAGCTCGTACAGCGGGCCTCTACGCCTGGTATGACTCCTTTAAAGGTAGTCTTTGTGGGCTTGATCCGTGATGGATTAATGCCCATTTTGCACATTGTGTCCTGATAGAGCAGATTGAGGCTGCTACCGCCGTCCATGAGGACTCGCGTCAGGTGGAATCCATCAATGATTGGGTCGAGGACCACTGCGGTTGAACCGCCATGACGGATACTGGTCGGATGATCCTGATGATCAAAAGTGATTGGGCATGACGACCATGGATTGAATTTTGGGGCGACTGGTCTATCGCATAGACGTCCCTGCGCGCGCGCTTGTGCTCCCTCTTGGGGATGTGTGAGCATATATCATGTTCACCGTTTTGACCTTGAGGGGGAAACTTCTTTTGTCCCCCTGTGTTTGGCTGCCGGGGCTCTTCGTCATCGTCCTCGCTATGCGATCCCTTTTCCTTATTCTCGGCGTTTAATTTGCTGGCCTGTTTGAAAACCCAACAATCTATGTTGGTATGATTTGCTGGTTTGTCTAGGGTGCCATGGATCTGGCACGAACGATCGAGTATGCGGTCCAAGCTGGATGGTCCTTGATTGTTTCTTTTATATGGCTTCTTTCGCTGACCGGACTTGGAGCCACTGAATCCGGCGTTGACTGCGGTGTCATCGGTGTTATCGCTATTGCTTTGATGTTTGTGCCTACTGCGTCGGAGCTTGCCGCTGCTATTTTTGGCCTCGGAGGTGCCCATTTCGTTTGCTGTATTTTTGCTATGGGCCAGCCAACTGTCCTCACCCGCAAAAAAGCAGGTCATGAGTGCCGTGAGGGCTACCATGGACTTTGGCTTTTCCTGGCCGAGGTGGCGGGCAAGCCATTCGTCACGGATGCTATGTTTAAAGGCCGCGAGGGCTTCAGCATCCGGACAATCGATGATCTGGTTCTTTTTAGTTAGGAACCTAGTCCAGATTTTCCTGGCTGACTCCCCAGGCTGTTGAACTATGTGACCTAAGTCATCGGCATCTGGTGGCCAGACATATGTACCTTGGAAGTTGTCGAGGAAGGCTTCTTCCAAGTCCTCCCAGCTGCCAATAGAATTTCCAGGCAGACTGTTTAACCAGTGTCGAGTTGGCCCTTTCAGTTTTAACGGGAGGTATTTGATGGCGTGGAGGTCATATCCACGAGCCAAGTGAATGTGGAGAATAAAGTCCTAGATCCACACCGCGGGGTCAGTTGATCCATCGTATGATTCGATGTTTACGGGTTTAAACCCTTCTGGGAATTCGTGATGTCAGGACCCCGATTCCAAGTCACACCGATCTAGCCGGTAACACCTCATATCACTTTGCGGCCTCACGCACGGTATTCCCACGGGTGTCGCCTTACCATGGCCCGGGACTGTTTGTGCCTTTTGGCTCACGTATATGATAGTGTCGCTAGCACCCATATGACAGAGAACCCGGGCCGACATGGCTAGTCGTGAACCCAAAGCGGCACCAACCTATGGGGACAGGCATACATGAATCACATCGAGCATGTCGGTCAGCAGTGTGTGAATCTGGGCTGTAGCACTGGGCTAACAGGACTCCAGAAAACCGGGCTGTAGCAGGCTAGGCAGGACTCCGGATGTCACCGCGTGACATTTCCCCGAAGGGACAGACACAGGAATGAAGTGAAACACATGCCGGCCAGTCAAGTGTCCTGAGCAGTAGTGTTGGGCTAGCAGCACTCCGGTGAACCGGACTGTAGCAGACTACTATGGCTCATGGAAGCACTAGACTACATTTCCCCATAAGAGAGGCTGCCAAGGATAAACAACTAGATTGTCGGATCCCACACATACCAAGCATTTCAATCATACACACAATATGCTCGATATGGGTAAATACAACATGGCATCACAACATAACTTTACGACTCAAGTATTTATTCATTAGGCTCCGAGGAGCGAGATATTACAAACATGGGTCTCATGACCCATCATTCAGATCATACAAATCAAGGCACATGCGGAAGCTTAACATGTCTGGGTACATACATCTACAAATGAAAAAGGTTGAGAAGCTTGACTATCTACCAGATCCTGCCGAGGGCACAAGATCGTAGCTGAGGTATCAAGCTAAACGTCGAAGTCCACATGGAACTACAAGCGAGACTGAAGTCTCTCTGCAAAACATAAATTAAGCAAATGTGAGTGCAAATGTACCCAGCAAGACTTACATTAGAACTAACAACATATGCATCGGTATCAACAAAGTAGTGGAGTTTAACTGCAGCAAGCCAGCTTTGACTCAGTGGCTAACCTGAACTACGACTGCAAGCAACTCTTTAAGGTGGCGCACATGAGTCCACATATTCACCATATCAATACACCACTATGGATCCACTCCCTTCTCCCTACGAGAACGCCATCCATAGCACTCACGCTTATCTTGCGCATTTAGAGTATCCACTTTAACTTGTCTATGAACTATGCTAGGGGTCCAAGTTTCCATATCCGAGGAATCTGGCTATTCGAATAGATAATGATAACCCTGCAGGGGTGTACTTCTACACACATGCTCCCACCACTTATCACCATATACACATCATGTATCTCGGCAACCTTCAAGCGGAAGCCTAGCGAGGGTGTCGGCCACGACCTGACTAACCACACAAGTCTCTAGTCCAGGTTTATCGCCTATTCGGGTTCCATCCGCGAGGAGATCCAGCCGGAATTTCGCTCACAGCCCCAAACGATGTGTGCAGGGTTCCCGAGACACCAAACGGGCGCCCGGTACACCGTGCCACAGTTTATCTACCGCATCATAGCCCACCCCTAGGGTCAGCGCTACGCACGGCCGCCAACACATATCCTATAAACACCAGAAACTAGTTGCAACTCCTGGACAGAGGACTAGGGCAGTTAATAAGTCGAGAGGGTCAATTAAGGATCCCAATGAGTGGTAGTAGCTGTTCATGGATCACAAACATAGAACTCAGTTCCTGAGGACGGTTTCAATGAGACAACCCACCATTTACTCCTACATGGCCTCTCACTGCTACCTTTACCTAATCGTGTTCACACACTTAGCTCACACACAGTAGGACATGTTCATCGCCATTCCAATTCATCCCCGATGAATCAGACCTGACTCAACTCTAAGCAGTAGCAGGCATGATAAACAAGCATGAATGAGTAGGCACATCAGGGCTCAAACAACTCCTACTCATGCTAGTGGGTTTCATCTATTTACTGTGGCAATGACAGGTCATGCAGAAGAAAGGAATTCAACTACCGCAGCATGTAACAGTTGAATCATTGTTGTCCTAATGTAGTAAAAGAGAGCAGGAGCGAGAGAGTGGGATTGTATCGGAATGAACAAAGGGGTTTTTGCTTGCCTGACACTTATGAATATAGTATAGCTCTTCATCGGTGTCATCAAACTCATCGTCGGAACACGTCTATCGAGAGGGGACAACCAGCAGCAAACACGAAAAGAACACACTCAATGCAATGCACAATATGATGCATGATCATGACATGTCAATATGCTGTGTTTTCAGCTAATGCAACTAGCAACAGATTAAATGGAGTTGGTTTGAACCCAAGGTTCAAATTCAAACTCCATATGTGATTTCTTAAATGCCATTTAATTGGATTGTCCTAAACAGCAACTTTAAGTTGTTCCAACATGCATGAAAATGCCAGATTCAGATTCTTTGGATTTTTCTGATCATTTTTCATACATAAATCTTTTCAATCTGAGTTATAGATTATTTTCTATGATTTTTAGAAGTTTTGAACATTTTCTGGAATTTCCTGATTATTAATAAATCCAGAAAATGTATTACTGCGTCAGCATCAGGTCATGCTGACGTCAGCAGGTCAACAGGGGCTGGTCCGGGTCAAACCTGACCAATGGGGTCCACTGGTAAGTGACCAAGTGCTGCCTAGGTCACAGACAGGTGGGGCCAGTTAATGGCCACGTCAACGAGGTCAACGTCGATGCATGGGGCCACTGTGATTAAATAAAACTAAACAGAAATTAAACTGGTGTTAGTTAAGGGCATGGGGCCCGGTAGTCAGTGAGAGAGGGGGTTAGTTAGCCCCGTCATTAGCAGTTAACGACGTTGCCACGTCGGCCCGCCGGCGTTCAGCCGCCGGCGACCATTTGCCGCGGCGGACGTGCGTCGGGAAAGCGCTAGGGGCCGCGGTTTGTCGTGCAGAAAGCATCGGGGAGAAGCCCTTGCTCGGGCGCATCCAATGGGCCAGACAGGGGGTCGTGGGGCGGCCGGAATCTCACCGGCGACGAGCTTTGGCGGCGGCGCAGCTACGGGTTTGCACGGGCGCGGCGTGGTGGAGCACGGGGAGCTCAACCAAGGGCATAGATGGCGTCGTGGGGTCACCAGGAGCACGTCTGTGCCACTAGGGCGAGCAAGCGAAGCTCGGGAGCGTGTGGCTCAACGTCCATGGCGGACGGCGGCTCCGGTTACTCGCGGGGCAGTGGCTACGGGACGAAAACGACGACGTGGTTAAGGGGGAAAGGACTAGGAGCTCACGGTGAGGCTGACGACAGGCTCAGCTGGGTCGGGGACGACCGGAAGGCGACAAATCCGTCGATGGAGTCCGGCGGCCATGCTCGGGGAAGACGACTCGTGGCGGCGATGTGGGGCTCCCGCGGTGGCGTGGCTCGGGGTGGAAGAAAGAGGGGGTCGAGGCGGAGCCTGTGGGCCGGTTAGAGAAGCAAGGGGGAGGCGGTGGCCGCGGTGGTGCTTGTCGGCGGCGACGGTGGCGCTCGGACCGTGCGAAAGGGAGAGAGACTAAGGGGAGGAGGAGCACGGGGAGGGTGAGAGAAGACCAGAGGCGTTGCGTGGCGACGCAGGAGGCGTCCAGGGCGGCGAGGGAGCAGCAAGGCAGGGAGGAGGTGGTCGGCGCGTGCGCGCGCGCGTTGGGCACACACCCTCCTGCCTACTAGCAGGAGGTTGAAGACAGTGGCGGCTGTGGTGGGCTGGGCTGCTGCTGGGCTGCACAGTGTTGGGCCTCTGGGCTAAAGGTAGGCGCCAGGTATTTCCTCTCTCTCTCTCTCTTTCCCATTTCTGTTTCAGTTTTTATATTACTTTTATTCTGTTTTGAATTAGTAGAAATACTAATTCATTTTAAAAATCTTGAAAATGATTGTGGCATATGTTTGGATTATTTCCAACAACCTTAAAATACTTTCAAGATTATTTGGACATTTCAAATTATTTATAGGACTTAAATGTCCAAATGCAAGTACTTATGATTTAATTCAAAAATCCAAAAATGACCTAGAAAGGTGTGCACCATTTTTGCCAGAGGTTCTAGACCAATTCAAAAATGATGAACGTTTCTAAAGAGCATTCTGGGTTCTTGAAAATGTTTTTAAGTTGAACCTATTTGATTTAATTTTGGTGCTAGGGTTTTTCATCCCCATTTCAACTTTAATTGAAAAATTAACATGATGCATGGATGCTTTAAGGCAACTAATGGCAAGCAAATTCTAGGGCTGTGACAACTCACCCCTACTAAACAAGAATCTCGTCCCGAGATTCAAGACATGAGGTAAGAAGACAGAGGGGACACAAAGCTAACACAATCTTCACGATCCAGGTTGCACTTCGTAAGAACGTTGATTTGTCACCATCTTTGTCCCGGCGTCTTGCTTCGGAAACTTCAACCAACACGACAACGAGAGAGAAAAAAGGAAACCTCTAGAAGAATCGATCTTCTCGAGGATCGAACAATTCAGGATCAACTCAGAATGAGATGTAGAAACATCTCTTGAGCTGAGAGACAAAACACACATCAGGGGTGATGGAAAGAAGCGGATGACAAGGGTTCAAATTGGTAGACAATAATTCCACACCTAAGAGGGTGGTGAATGGTTATCAATGTAGCGAGGATTTGAATTGCCATGATTCTATAACGGGGCATCTTAGGGAAGGTGACTCGTAGAGCTATTCCCTTAAGTGGCAAAAGGAATTACTTTTGATACAAAGATCATTGAAACTCTTTATACCAGCCTAAGGCAATCACAATCAGTCTTGAAGGAGTTCGAGAGAATGACATACTCGGACTAGAATGGATGATGTGGACTACCTTGTTGAAGACAACACAATGGATGATTTTTGCTTATCATCTAGAATGGATGGGACCCATGGTAGGACCACTTTTGAAGATGATCCTGAACAACAATTGCTGAGAAGGGCAGTCCATGGGAGATTGACAGAAGGCAGTGCAAGCTGGGAATAAAATACAATGTCGGGAATGTTCCAACCATCATATCTGCCTGAGATTCAGATTTGGTTAGAAACAGGATACTTCAGACTCACATGTCTGAAAAGAAGAGTTTCAACACAAGTCGACGAGATAACATTGTGAGACTCTCGGGAGATGAACTACGATAGCAAGCTCCAAAACATGAGCAGGTTTTGCTACACACATGTGAACACACTATCCTAGACAAGCGTGACCACGTGGCAGTCTTATAATAAAACACTACCGAGTTCAGGTGGGGAACCATAATCAAGGATATTGAGGTCTTGCATAAGGCATGCTCTTAAGAGGAAACTTCCTTTCCTTTGAACCAATTCAATCAAGTGGCTTGGTGTGCTAGGGGATACATAGGAATGAAGATGATTCAGTCTATTAGACCATAGAATATTCGCACATGCATGACTGACTTGGGATGATTCCAGGGAAGCAAAACAAACTTTCTCGGATTCACGGCGGCAGCATTACATCAAATGCACGTGAATCAAAGGAGGTCACTTCTTTCATCCAAACATATAACTTCATGACGGGGCATGAAGAAATGCTTACACAAGTTTCCAAACACTAGCTGGATGTTCAACACAAATCATGGTAGGAGACAAAATGTGCTGATGGGCTCAAAGCGACTCATCGGAATTTCCATATCACTGACTTCCACATTATGTGAACACGGCGATAGCATTGTCAGGACAAAAAGATGTATGGTGTAATGCTCAAGGGATCAAACCAAGAAGACAACATTACGAACATCATTGGTTCTGGCTTGATTTGGACGATAGCCCATTACTCAATGTCAAAGTTTTTGACAGGCATAATCAACAACTGATCACGAGACCAATCGATGGAGATATATATCTTACATCAACGCACAACAAAAAAGATATCCCTAACATGGACTAGTCAGACAAAGCTTTTATCTTCCAACTCTCCAAAGTTGTTTGTCTAGCTCACCACTAGCTCAGGGATATCAACACAGATTCTTGGAGAAGGGAGTGATTATTGGAAAACCAACTTGATCAACGAACTCAACATAACAGTCAGGGGACAACCTGGTAATGCTCCGAGAAGATATTCGGAAAATCACGAACACCGATATGTTACTAAGCTCGAGAACAATCTTGCTTTTCAGAGCAAGACGATATGGACAAATAAGCAAGGGATTGAATAATCTAACTCATTGATCTAAGAGTGCACCGGAATAAGGACAAGGTAGCACAATCAATCCCAGAATAGTGTTTCGATAACAACACGCTAAGAAATGATATTAGTGTCCATTAACTACCAAGCAACACGGTTGCTAGGAGTATTGATTTCACACATCATGGTTCACTTGCCGGCATTCCGGTTGCGACAACACGGAACCGAGGAATGAAAAATGATGGCACGAAGTATCACTGCATCAAGAATTCATGAGATATGGTGCAATTCTTATGACAATCCTGACATAAAGGGGGTAATACTCTAGGGTAGAATAGAGCAAAAGCTGGATGGGCATTTGATCTGCAGAACACAACTACTTTGACCCCATCCTGGATATGGATGAGGTACTGGAGTTTGTTTCTCCTAGTCATTCCGAGATAGAATGGCTTGACGGACCACAAGAATAATAAGCACCGATAACACGGATGCACAATTACTCCTGACTATCAATTGATAGGCAATGGTCGGAATACAAATGAAGGGGGACAACTCAAAGGAACATATAACTTTCTGAGTTGTGGATGCATAGATTAGTATGTCGAACGAGTTCATCATATTTCTTCTGGATAACCCATGCAGAAAGGTAGAACTGGCAAAATCACAATTATGAATGGAGAACTCCTCAGGAGTACTCTAATGGTGATCTTTTGGTTCAAAGAACTTCTGCCTTAATGGTTCATGGTATTTGGAAGAAGGAAATACCACGGACCTCGAGGACTATCACAAGGTTACTAATATCTTAAGGGAACTAGCAAATACTAACACCATGAAGTAGGGTGAATCTCGGGTTCAAAACCTAGGAGTAGAATGCCTACTACTAAATGGCATCACGGGATGCTTTCAAGAATGATGGCCAGAATCATCACACTGGGGATACGGAAGCATTGCTAAATTCTCGAGGACACCTAGGGTCATAATACTAACTCCAACATACACGTCAAGGAACCGAAGTACCTCAACACACCGATTAGTGTGCTTAATCTGGCCCAAAAATACAATGGGAACATGGAGGAAAGATTTGCAAGTGCATCAGACTATTTAGAAACCTAGGATGACTCGGACAGCATAACGGCTGTAAATGCTCAAAATGATTTGAGACATCCTGCAAAATGGTGGCATAACCACTCAACATCACAATATCAAAGTTCTGAGGCCAGCTATGACATATGGAAGTAGTAGGAACTGAACTGAGGCTTGAACTCAACAATCCTAGGCAACTACGGTTTAGTAACACGTCATCCTGAGAGATAGAAGAGAAGCCTAGTTCTTAACCCCCGTAGAAAAGAAGAGGGTGACTCAGATCAGAAGGGCATAGGGTATAAGAAGTAAAAAGAGCCTTACGTTCCCTTCCACAATCAATTCCCCTACATAACTAAAGCATTTCTAGACACAACTTCGACCAGTTTGGCTTGGTAATCCAACAGGCAGTCAGGCTCTGATACCAAAGCTGTCAGGACCCCGATTCCAAGTCACATCGATCTAGCCGGTAACACCTCATATCACTTTGCGACCTCATGCACGGTATTCCCACGGGTGTCGCCTTACCATGGCCCGAGACCGTTTGCGCCTTTTGGCTCACATATATGATCGCTAGCACCCATATGACAGAGAACCCGGGCCGACATGGCTAGTCGTGAACCCAAAGCGGCACCAACCTATGGGGACAGGCATACATGAATCACATCGAGCATGTCAGTCAGCAGCGTGTGAATCCGGGCTGTAGCATTGGGCTAACAGGACTCTGGAAAACCGGGCTGTACCAGGCTAGGCAGGACTCCGGATGTCACTGCGTGACATTTCCTCGAAGGGACAGACACAAGAATGAAGTGAAACACATGCCGGCCAGTCAAGTGTCCTGAGCAGCAGTGCTGGGCTAGCAGGACTCCGGTGAACCGGGCTGTAGCGGACTACTATGGCTCATGGAAGCACTAGACTACATTTCCCCATAAGAGAGGTTGCCAAAGATAAACAACTAGATTGTCGGATCCCACACATACCAAGCATTTCAATCATACACACAATATGCTCGATATGGGTAAATACAACATGGCATCACAACATAACTCTACGACACAAGTATTTATTCATTAGGCTCCGAGGAGCGAGATATTACAAACATGGGTCACATGACCCATCATTCAGAGCATACAAATCAAGGCACATGCGGAAGCTTAACATGTCTGGGTACAGACATCTACAAATGAAAAAGGTTGAGAAGCTTGACTATCTACCAGATCCTGCCGAGGGCACGAGATCGTAGCTGAGGTATCAAGCTAAACATCGAAGTCCACATGGAACTACTCGCGAGACTGAAGTCTCTCTGCAAAACATAAATTAAGCAAACGTGAGTACAGATGTGCCCAGCAAGACTTACATCAGAACTAACTACATATGCATCGGTATCAACAAAGTAGTGGAGTTTAACTGCAGCAAGCCAGCTTTGACTCAGTGGCTAACCTGAACTACGACTGCAAGCAACTCTTTGAGGTGGCGCACACGAGTCCACATATTCACCATATCAATACACCACTATGGATCCGCTCCCGTCTCCCTACGAGAACGCCATCCATAGCACTCATGCTTATCTTGCGCATTTTAGAGTATCCACTTTCACTTGCCTACGAACTATGCAAGGGGTCCAAGTTTCCATATCCGAGGAATCCGGCTATTCGAATAGATAATGATAACCCTGCAGGGGTGTACTTCTTCACACATGCTCCCACCACTCATCACCATATACACGTCATGTATCTCGGCAACCTTCAAGCGGAAGCCTGGCGAGGGTGTCGGCCACGACCTGACTAACCACACAAGTCTCTAGTCCAGGTTTATCGCCTATTCGGGTTCCATCCGCGAGGAGATCCGGCCGGAGTTTCGCTCACAGCCCCAAACGATGTGTGCAGGGTTCCCGAGACACCAAACGGGCACCCGGTACACCCTGCCACAGTGTATCTACCGCATCATATCCCACCCCTAGGGTCAGCGCTACGCACGGCTGCCAACACATATCCTATAAACACCAGAAACTAGTTGCAACTCCTGGACAGAGGACTAGGGCAGTTAATAAGTCGAGAGGGTCAATTAAGGATCCCAATGAGTGGTAGTAGCTGTTCATGGATCACAAACACAGAACTCAGTTCCTGAGGACGGTTTCAATGAGACAACCCACCATTTACTCCTACATGGCCTCTCACCGCTACCTTTACCTAATCGTGTTCACACACTTAGCTCACACACAGTAGGACATGTTCATCGCCATTCCAATTCATCCCCGATGAATCAGACCCGACTCAACTCTAAGCAGTAGCAGGCATGATAAACAAGCATGAATGAGTAGGCACATCAGGGCTCAAACAACTCCTACTCATGCTAGTGGGTTTCACCTATTTACTGTGGCAATGACACGTCATGCAGAGGAAAGGAATTCAACTACCGCAGCATGTAACAGTTGAATCATTGTTGTCCTAATGTAGTAAAAGAGAGTAGGAACGAGAGAGTGGGATTGTATCGGAATGAACAAAGGGGTTTTTGCTTGCCTGACACTTATGAAGAGAGTATAGCTCTTCATCGGTGTCATCAAACTCATCGTCAGAACACGTCTATCGAGAGGGGACAACCACCAGCAAACACGGAAAGAACACAATCAATGCAATGCACAATATGATGCATGATCATGACATGTCAATATGCTGTGTTTTCAGCTAATGCAACTAGCAACAGATTAAATGGAGTTGGTTTGAACCCTAGGTTCAAATTCAAACTCCATATGTGATTTCTTAAATACCATTTAATTGGATTGTCCTAAACAGCAACTTTAAGTTGTTCCAACATGCATGAAAATGCCAGATTTAGATTCTTTGGATTTTTCTGATCATTTTTCATACATAAATCTTTTTTCAATCTGAGTTATAGATTATTTTCTATGATTTTTAGAAGTTTTGAACATTTTCTGGAATTTCCTGATTATTAATAAATCCAGAAAATGTATTACTGCGTCAGCATCAGGTCATGCTGACGTCAGCAGGTCAACAGGGGCTGGTCCGGGTCAAACCTGACCAATGGGGTCCACTGGTAAGTGACCAAGTGCTGCCTAGGTCACAGACAGGTGGGGCCAGTTAATGGCCACGTCAGCGAGGTCAACGTCGATGCATGGGGCCACTGTGATTAAATAAAACTAAACAGAAATTAAACTGGTGTTAGTTAAGGGCATGGGGCCCGGTAGTCAGTGAGAGACGGGGTTAGTTAGCCCCGTCATTTGCAGTTAACGACGTTGCCACGTCGGCCCGCCGGCGTTCAGCCGCCGGCGACCATTTGCCGCGGCGGACGTGCGTCGGGAAAGCGCTAGGGGCCGCGGTTTGTCGTGCAGAAAGCATCGGGGAGAAGCCCTTGCTCGGGCGCATCCAATGGGCCAGACAGGGGGTCATGGGGCGGCCGGAATCTCGCCGGCGACGAGCTTTGGCGGCGGCGCAGCTACGGGTTTGCACGGGCACGGCATGGCAGAGCACGGGGAGCTCAACCAAGTGCATAGACGGCGTCGTGGGATCACCAGGAGCACGTCTGTGCCACTAGGGCGAGCAAGCGAAGCTTGGGAGCGTGTGGCTCAACGTCCATGGCGGACGGCGGCTCCGGTTACTCGCGGGGCAGTGGCTACGGGACGAAAGCGACGACGTGGTTAAGGGGGAAAGGACTGGGAGCTCACGGTGAGGCTGACGACAGGCTCAGCTGGCTCGGGGACGACCGGAAGGTGACAAATCCGTCGATGGAGTCCGGCGGCCATGCTCGGGGAAGACGACTCGTGGCGGCGATGTGGGGCTCCCGCGGTGGCGTGGCTCGGGGTGGAAGAAAGAGGGGGTCGAGGCGGAGCCTGTGGGCCGGTTAGAGAAGCAAGGGGGAGGCGGTGGCCGCGGTGGTGCTTGTCGGCGGCGACGGTGGCGCTCGGACCGTGCGAAAGGGAGAGAGACTAAGGGGAGGAGGAGCACGGGGAGGGTGAGAGAAGACCAGAGGCGTTGCGTGGCGACGCAGGAGGCGTCCAGGGCGGCGAGGGAGCTGCCAGGCAGGGAGGAGGTGGTCAGCGCGTGCGCGCGCGCGTTGGGCACACGCCCTCCTGCCTACTAGCAGGAGGTTGAAGACAGTGGCGGCTGTGGTGGGCTGGGCTGCTGCTGGGCTGCACAGTGTTGGGCCTCTGGGCTAAAGGTAGGCGCCAGGTATTTCCTCTCTCTCTCTCTCTTTCCCATTTCTGTTTCAGTTTTTATATTACTTTTATTCTGTTTTGAATTAGTAGAAATACTAATTCATTTTAAAAATCTTGAAAATGATTGTGGCATATGTTTGGATTATTTCCAACAACCTTAAAATACTTTCAAGATTATTTGGACATTTCAAATTATTTATAGGACTTAAATGTCCAAATGCAAGTACTTATGATTTAATTCAAAAATCCAAAAATGACCTAGAAAGGTGTGCACCATTTTTGCCAGAGGTTCTAGACCAATTCAAAAATGATGAACGTTTCTAAAGAGCATTCTGGGTTCTTGAAAATGTTTTTAAGTTGAACCTATTTGATTTAATTTTGGTGCTAGGGTTTTTCATCCCCATTTCAACTTTAATTGAAAAATTAACATGATGCATGGATGCTTTAAGGCAACTAATGGCAAGCAAATTCTAGGGCTGTTACAACTCATCCCTACTAAACAAGAATCTCATCCCGAGATTCAAGACGTGAGGTAAGAAGACAGAGGGGACACAAAGCTAACACAATCTTCACGATCCAGGTTGCACTTCGTAAGAACGTTGATTTGTCACCATCTTTGTCCCGACGTCTTTCTTCGGAAACTTCAACCAACACGACAACGAGAGAGAAAAAAGGAAAACTCTAGAAGAATTGATCTTCTCGAGGATCGAACAATTTAGGATCAACTCGGAATGAGATGTAGAAACATCTCTTGAGCTGAGAGACAAAACACACATCAGGGGTGATGGAAAGAAGCGGATGACAAGGGTTCGAATTGGTAGACAATAATTCCACACCTAAGAGGGTGGTGAATGGTTGTCAACGTAGCGAGGATTTGAATTGCCATGATTCTATAACGGGGCATCTTAGGGAAGGTGACTCGTAGAGCTATTCCCTTAAGTGGCAAAAAGAATTACTTTTGATACAAAGATCATTGAAACCCTTTATACCAGCCTAAGGCAATCACAATCGATCTTTTGAAGGAGTTCGAGAGAATGACATACTCGGACTAGAATGGATGATGTGGACTATATTGTTGAAGACAACACAATGGATGATTTTTTCTTATCATCTGGAATGGATGGGACCCATGGTAGGACCACTTCTGAAGATGATCCTGGACAACAATTGCTGAGAAGGGCAGTCCATGGGAGATTGACAGAAGGCAGTGCAAGCTGGGAACAAAATGCAATGTCGGGAATGTTCCAACCATCATATCTGCCTGAGATTCACATCTGGTTAGAAACAGGATACTTCAGACTCACATGTCTAAAAAGAAGAGTTTCAACACAAGTCGACGAGATAACGTTGCGAGACTCTCGGGAGATGAACTACGATAGCAAGCTCCAAAACATGAGCAGGTTTTGCTACACACCTGTGAACACACTGTCCTAGACAAGGGTGACCACGTGGCAGTCTTATAATAAAACACTACCGAGTTCAGGTGGGGAACCATAATCGAGGATATTGAGGTCCTTGCATAAGGCATGCTCTTAAGAGGGTACTTCCTTTCCTTGAACCAATCAATCAGTGGCTTGGTGTGCTAGGGGATACATATGGAATGAAGATGATCAGTCTATCAGACCATAGAATACTTCGCACATGCATGACTGACTTGGGATGATTCCAGGGGAAGCAAAACAAACTTTCTCGGATTCACGGCGGCAGCTTACATCAAATGCACATGAATCAAAGGAGGTCACTTATTTCATCCAAACATATACTTCATGAACGGGGCATGAAGAAAATGCTTACACAAGTTTCCAACGCTAGCTGGATGTTCAACACAAATCATGGAGGAGACAAAATGTTGCTGATGGGCTCAACAGCGACTCATCGGAATTTCCATATCACTGGACTTCCACCATTATGTGAACACGGCGATAGCATTGGTCAGACCAAAAGATGTAATGGTGTATGCTCAAGGGATCAACCACGAGTAAGACAACATTACGAACATCATTGGTTCTGGCTTGATTTGACGATAGCCCATACTCAAGTCAATGTTTTGACAAGGCAATAGATCCAACAACTGATCACGAGGACCAATTGATGGAGATATTATCTTTCTTCAACGCACACACAAAAAAAGATATCCCTTAACATGGACTAAGTCAGACAAGCTTTTATCTTCCAACTCTCCAAGTTGTTGTCTAGCTCAACCAACTAGCTCAGGGATATCCAACATAGATTCTTGGAGAAGGAGTGATTTATTGGAAAACCAACTTGATCACGAACTCAACATAACAGTCAGGGGACAACCTGGTAATGCTTCCGAGAAGATATTCGGAAAATCACGAACCACCGATATGTTACTAAGCTCGAGAACAATCTTGCTTTTCAGAGCAAGACGATATGGACAAATAAGCAAGGGATTGAATAATCCTAACTCATTGATCGAAGAGTGCACCGGAAATAAGGACAAGGTAGCACAATCAATCCTAGAATAGTGTTTTGATAACCAACACGCTAAGAATGATATTAGTGTCCATTAACTACCAAGCAACACGGTTGCTAGGAGTATTGATTTCACACATCATGGTTCACTTGCCGGCATTCCGGTTGCGACAACACGGAACCGAGGAATGAAAAATGATGGCACGAAGTATCACTGCATCAAGAATTCATGAGATATGGTGCAATTCTTATGACAATCCTGACATAAAGGGGGTGATACTCTAGGGTAGAACAGAGCAAAAGCTGGATGGGCATTTGATCTGCAGAACACAACTACTTTGACCCCATCCTGGATATGGATGAGGTACTGGAGTTTGTTTCTCCTAGTCATTCCGAGATAGAATGGCTTGACGGACCACAAGAATAATAAGCACCGATAACACGGATGCACAATTACTCCTGACTATCAATTGATAGGCAATGGTCGGAATACAAATGAAGGGGGACAACTCAAAGGAACATATAACTTTCTGAGTTGTGGATGCATAGATTAGTATGTCGAACGAGTTCATCATATTTCTTCTGGATAACCCATGCAGAAAGGTAGAACTGGCA